>NC_137781.1:14925269-15023570 GCF_963455305.1 Plecotus auritus | reverse complement strand
CACAAGAAGGCCACTCCCATGTGGTCAAAGATGGCCGCCCCATGTGGAAACAAGATGGTTGCCATAAGATGGCCAGCAGGGGAGGGCAGTTGTGGGTGATCAGACCAATATGGGAGGGCAGTTGGGAGGGAGTTGTGGGTGACCAGGCCAGCAGGGGAGGGCAGTTGGGGGGAACCAAGCCTGCAGGGGAGGGCAGTTGGGGGGAACAAGGCCAGCAGGGGAGCAGTTAGGCGTCGATCAGGCTGGCAGGGGAGTGGTTAGGGGGTGATCAGGCTGGCAGGCAGAAGCTGTTAGGGGCAATCAGGCAGGCTGGAAGGCAAGCAGTTGGGAGCCAGCAGTCCTGAATAGTGAGAGGCATTTCAGATTGGAGAGGGTGCACGCTGGGCTGAGGGACACCCCTCCCCCAGCGCATGAATTTCATGCAGCAGGCCTCTAGTATAAGCATAACTATTGAACACAGACAATAGGGGAGTGAAGGCCTGGTCGGGAGCTAGAGGTGGGCTGGAGAGGAAAAAAAGGGATATATGCAATGCTTTCAACAATAAAGAATTTTAACAAATAAAATGCATTTATTAATTTAACCAATAGGAGGACAGTGTACAGTGTAAGACATGTCTGAAGTTCACTCATTTCTCAGTGACTGCAATGATTTCTTTGCTATGTGGAACCAGAGGCTTTAAATATTGCAATGGAAATTTTTTTTTCTCAGTTTTTAACCCATGTAGAATTTAAACACATTTGTACCATACACTTACAGATTTAATCTGCACTGTTAACATTCTCCACCAAACTTATTAAGTCTAAGCAAGTGAAGTCTACATTTGTAATCCTTGTTAATATCCCTGGGGTAAATACTCCCATTGTCCTGACATTCAAACTGGAAAAATGATGGCACTGAACATGGACATGATATTTCAGTAGCACATCATTATATTTTATTTCCAACATCCAATACAGCAGTACCAAATATGCTCAAGAACTTTCATAATAAAACAGTAAAATTATTGGGATGCATCAAGTTTAAAGCTTTCTTAAAGTTTGATTCAAGTAGAATTGATATAAAATGGACATTTAATAAACACAGTATACCCTGTTTATGTTTTCATACATGCCTGAAACCAAGTTCCGCCGGCCCTTATCAGAGTCCCCAGACAATGATGCCAGAAGGTGAAGCCAGTGGTGGTCAGGGGGGCCTCCCTGAGACAATCTGAGAAGGTGTGGCAGAGTCCAGTTGGAAGGCCTGCTGAGAGCATGCCTCCCCTCCCGCATTTGGGAGGTGAGTGGAGGTCACTGTGGCTGCTTTGGACAACTACAATTAGAAAGGGGGTCCTGGCTGGCATGTGAGTGCTGTGGCAGTATCTGGCCTTTTCCTCAGGAGGCCTCGCAGTTTGCCTCCAGCCCCAGGCTGCCTTCAGAAGGGCTGATGTGCATCGCCTTAGAAAAATCATCGCCATCGGGAAATTTACAGTCCTGAATGCACATAAAGAATTCAGGGGCTTAAACATGTTTGCTTATTTATGAGTAAAAGTGCATCTGTAAGGTGCTTTAGTTTACTCACCACAAGCATAGTTCTCCAGAGGAAAATGACAAATGCAGAACTGTACAAGGAGACAGTGATGATGGTAAGCTTCCACAGAATTTCAAAAAAACTGGCTGAGGACATAGTAATGGGGCAGGCTATGCAATAGATGAAATAATATGTGAGATCCTGAGGGGCCTTAGACATTTACAATATGTCTGTCTCAGGAAATCATCTTTCGAATTCCAACACCATCCACCATTTGATCTCCAGAGGATTCTCTGCTTTAAGAAAGACTGCAAGTTGGCTGACTCATGCCTCCTGTGTCACTGGCTGTATTTTAGACATTAACACATGGGTTTCACTGGGGAAAGCAGTTTCTAGTTCACCATGGGCCCTGCTCACTTCAGTGTCTAAAATTTTGTAAGAATCCCTCAGAAACAGCTTCTCCGGTGGGAAAGTTATTTTTTATCACTCAAGGACTAACCTAATTTAAAAACACAAAGACATGACTTTAATCAGAAACCATCAGATTTAATGACTTAAATAAAAACAAGGTGGGGATCATGACTATGACACTAATAATGTGGGCTTTTTCTGAAATCCATGATATTGATTCTTCTTGCCTCTTACATGAAAGGGGACAGACTTCCACGGAGTTTAGATGACTCTGATAACTGTCCTAGAGAGATAGCTTTGATTTAACCATATGTACTTGAAACATCAACACCTTAATTTTTTTTTTAATTTTGTCCAAGGGAATTGTTTATTAATTTTAGATAGAGATAGAGAGAGGAAGGGAGAGAAAGAGAGGTGTGGGGAAGGAAGAAGAAGCATCGATAAAACAGGAAACATGGTTCAATTGCCTCCTCTTTGCTTTCTGAACAAGGATCAAATTTGAAACCTGTTAGTTAAGTGCCCTTACCATGAATCAAACAGGCCATTAATTTTTGGGGGTGAGCTTTACTGGAGGATGCTCCAACCCACCGAGCCCCCTGAGCAGGGCAGCACCTTAATTCTTAATGCTTCCTTTAAGAGAATAAATGAGTATGACTCAGCATTTGTGGGGTCCCAAACTTTCTGTGATTTAGAAGGCACATAATAATGGCAGAAAATCACTCTTTGTCCAATATTTGCTTATTTTGCATTGCTGAACAAGGCCTTGAAAGAAAATCTGCATGACTTTGTGGTTCTAATTTGTAGCCTGGTGCCTCTGTGATTGGTGAGATCAATGGTGATAAAGAATAGGAGTCCTTTATTGAGTTTGTGTGAACAATATGAATTATACTAGAGGCCCAGTGCATGAATTTGTGCACAGGTGGGGTCTCTCAACCTAGCCGGAGATTGGGGCAAATCTGCGCCATTTTGTCCAGTCCAGATCGGCCAGACCCCAGCAGCAAGCTAACCTACTGGTCTGCGTGTCTACCCCCGGTGGTCAGTGTGCGTCATAGCAACCGGTCGTTCCCGGTTGTTCCACAATTAGGGTCAATTTGCATATTACCCTTTTATTATATACGATAGATTCTCTGTTCACAGTAAGTTTTACATAATTCTCAGCAATGTTTCGAGAAACTCCTCCCCACAGACTTCAAAAGAGCCATATGCCAGGTAGTGTGAAATTTCATACACTGGTGTCATTTGTTGTAAGACTCTGAGTTTTAAATGGAACCACCATTAGGACAGAAACACTGTATTCACAATGAGTGGGAAAGACTGCAGTAAACTGGAGGAAAAGTGCCCTTCTGAACATTTCCCAAAAATGATCAAAGGTCTGTGGCTTATGTGATGTTTGCTAACAGACATTTTCAGGGCCTCCATATCTGATTTCTGTGGCTGAAGTCATTGACAGAAAAAATCAAGAGTTCGTTGGAGTCCCTGGCCTCACCTCAAGGTTTCCTCAACTGGCTAGACATCAGAGCTGAGGAAGGATGATCCTATAATCAGTCCCAGGATGTATTTTTTGTAACCAGTCAGCATTCCTATGGATTCTGATGGCAAAAGTCTTCACTGCTTGCCGATATTTGCTGCTCCTGTGGCAAGGCTGGTCCTCCCAGGAAATTAGGAGAGAGATGGTAGAGCCTATATACGGTTGAGATTTTAATTTCCTAACAAGACAGGGATCTCCAATTCTTTAGTTGGAAGTTCTTTTTAAGGTTTTATTAAATCTATTTATAACTGACATGCAACAAAATGCACTCTTCTAATGCGTACTATGTGGTGAGCTTGGACATAAGGATAAAGCTGTAAAAATGTCACGTGTGATATGAAAACCTGCTCAAAGTCACTAATCATCCGAGAGATGCAAATCAAAACAACAATGAGGTACCATCTCACACCTGTCAGAATGACTATCATCAACAAATCAACAAATGACAAGTGCTTGTGGGGAAGTGGAGGAAAAGGAACCCTCGTGCATTACTGGTGGGAATGCAGACTGATGCAGCCACTGTGGAGAACAGTATAGAGTTTCCTCAAAAAACTAAAAATGGAACTCCCATTTACCCAGTGATTCCACTTCTAGCAATATGTCCCAAGAAAGTAGAAACATGAATCAGAAAGGATATATGCACCCCTATGTTCCTAGCAGCACAATTTACAATCGCTAAGATTTGGTAACGGCCTAAATGCCCATCAGCAGATGACTGGATTAAAAAACTGTGGTCCATCTACACAATGCAATACTACACTGCAGTAAAAAGGAAGGAGTTCTTACCATTTGCAACAACATGGATGGAGCTGGAGAGCATTATGCTAAGTGAAATAAGCCAGGCAGAGAAAGATAAATATCACGTGATCTCACTCATTTGTGGAATATAATGAACAACATAAACTGATGAACAAAACAGATCCAGAGACAGAGAAACATCGATCAGAAAGTCAAACCTCAGGGAAGGTAGGGAACAAGTGGGTAAGAGAGAGAGATCAACCAAAGGACTTAAATGCATGCATATAAGCCTGATCAATGGACACAGACAACAGGGGTAAGGGCATGAATGGGGGGTTTGGGGGTTCTGGGGGAATAAGGACACATATGTAATACCTTAATCAATAAAGGAATTTTTAAAAATTTCACATGTGAAATAATCATATATCTCACCCATGTGCAGGCTGGAGCAAACGTAGGCTTACAGAATTGGGTATGCAAATCACAGAGTTTATTCTCTTATCTACATTAATAAAAGAGAAATATGCTAATTGACCATACCTCCTTGAGGCCCACCAGCCAATCAGTAGTGATATGCAAATTAACCCTACAAAGATGGGTAAATTTGCATTCACAGGCAGGGTGGGCAGTGCCAGATGCCACCTGCAGGGTCTAGGCCGTGATTGGAAACCGGGGCAGGCGGGGCTGACCAGCGTCTCCCGGATCAGTGTCTGCCCCCGGGCCCCCTGCGGACACTGGTGGAGCAGGCCCAGGTTGAACATTTTAATGAAAATGGGATGCCTGTGCCCCTGCCCACCACGCCCCATCCCTGGCAAGGAGAAGGCAGTGGGCAGTTAGGAGGCAACGGAGCTTGGAAGGGACTGGGAGCAACCTGCAGGCGTGCTACCAGGAAGAGGTGCTGAACCATGATGAAGCGGAGGGCTGGCTGATGGAAGTGTGCAAAGGTGCAGACGAGGCGGCTCTCACCAGCACTAAGCTCAAAAGCACATCGACAGCCTGATGGACGAAATCGCCTTTTTGAAGAAGGTGCACGTAGAGGAGATCGCCGAGCTGCAGGCGCATATCCAATATGCTTAGATCTCCGTGGAGATGGACGTGTTCTCCAAGTCCGACCTCTCCACCACACTCAAGGACATCTGCGCCCAGTACAAGAAGCTGGCTGCCAAGAAAATGCAGAATGCCTAAGAATGGTACAAGAGTCACTTCACCATGCTGACCGAGAGCAATGCCAAGAACACCTACAGGATGCGCGCCGCCAAGGAGGAGGTATCTGAAAGCCGCCACCTGCTCAAGGCCAAGACCCTGGAGATCAAAGCAAGCCGGGGCATGAACGAAGTGCTGGGAAAGCAGCTGCGAGAGCTGGAGGATAAGCAGAACACCGAAGTTAGTGCTATGCAGGACACAACCAACAAATCAGAAAATGAGAACTACAAAGAGTGAAATGGCAGGACATTTAAAAGAATACCAGGACCTCCTCAATGTGAAGATGGCTTTGGACACTGACATTGCAGCTTACAGGAAACTCTTGGAAGGTGAGGAGACCAGGCTCAGTTTCACCAGCGTGGGAAGCAAAGCCAGTGGCTACTCCCAGAGTTCCCAGGTCTTTGGTCGATCTGCCTATGGTGGTTTACAGACCAGCTCCTACTTGATGTCCACTCGCTCCTTCCCTTCTTAATACACCAGCCACGTCCAGGAGGAGCAGATCGAGTTGGAGGAGACCATTGAGGCTGAAAAAGCCGAGGAAGCTAAGGATGAACCCCCCTCTGAAGGAGAAGCTGAAGAGGAGGAGAAGGAGAAGGAGAAGGAAGAGGCTGAGGAAGAGGAAAGAGAGGAAGAGGAAGAAGGTGCCAAGGAAGAATTTGAGGATGCAAAGGAGGAAGAAGGAAGTGAAGGTGAAGGAGAAGATGTCCAAGAAGCTGAGGATGAGAGGAAAGATGAAGGTGCTGGGGAGGAGCAAGCAACCAAGAAGAAAGATTGAGCCCCCCTTTCCTTAATTATTTCAGGAATAGTCCTCCTGAAACCAGGTCAACCCCGTCACCAACCAAGCAGTTGAGTTCCCGATACTACATGAATTAAGAAGTCAATATATATAACATTCTGAGGTGACTCAAGTTGGACATTAAATGTTGTGCTATGACTTTTCTTCTCATGCAGAGTATCTGCTTGCAGAGTGGCTTCCTGGCTTCCTGCTAGCCTATGCATGGTCCATGCTTATGAGTTCAGGATCTATGACAATGTGAATAATTCAGATGTTTACAACAAAAACACATGAGTACATGAATTCCCTGATGTCAATGTTAAACATTATGGAAAAAAAATAGTCCTTTGAATCTTTGGTGGTTAGAAATTAAAGACCTCAAATCATGTGCAATAAACAGTAAATAAAGTTATACTAAAGACCAAAAATATATATATTAGGGGCCAGGAAACGTTCAAAGAACTGTGGAACCATTCCCAATTCAGGAAGGGAAGTCACAGGGTGTATATTATTGCTATGAATACAGTATTTCTTACTACTTACAACATATACAATGTAATGTATTAGATGCCTTCCTATCGCATGAAGTACTTATTCTCATAGAGTAATACTGGTAGATATGTTATAGTTATGGCAGTATGTCATATCCTATCTACATTAATAAAAGGGTAATAGGCTAATTAGACCATGAGACCTTCCAGACATCCTTCCGGACAAAGCCATGGTGGCAGAGCCGAGGCAGAGGCAGTTAGGGGTGAGCAGGCCAGGAGCAGAGGGCAGTTGGGGGTGAGGGGAGCAGTTGGGGGCGAGCAGGCAGGCAGGAGGGGCAGTTGGGGGTGAGCAGGCCAGCAGGGTGGTGCAGTTGGGGGCAAGCAGACCATCAGGCAGAGTGGTTATGGGCGATCAAGCAGGCAGGCAGGTGAGCGGTTAGGAGCCAGTAGTCCCGCATTGTGAGGGGGTTGTCCAACTGCCAGTTTAGGCCCGATCCCACAGGGGTCCCAGATTGGAGAGGATGGAGGCTGGGCTGAGGGACACCCCACACTCCCTTGCATGAATTTCGTGCACCAGGCCACTAGTTTTATATAAGTCTTTTTCCTTTTTAAAAATAAAGTTACTGACCTTTTAGAAAGAGAGGAAGGGAGAGAGTGAGACATGGAGATATGTGAAATATTGAACTGCTGCCTCCTGTCTGCCACCTACAGGGCATCCAGGTGGGCATGTGGCCTGACCTGGACTGGAACCAGTGAGCTTTCAGGGCAAGGGATGGTGCCCAACCAACTGAAGTACAATGGCCAGGGAAGAGATTATTCTTGTGTTATTATTTACTAACTATTGTATTAATTTCCTTACCAACAACTCTACACGTACTTTACCACACCCCATATTTACATCCTGACCTTTTATAATCTCTTTCTGCCTTCCCTAGCTCTAAACGCAATCATTGATTTTCCTTCCTTTACAAGGTTAGTTCATATTTTTCATAATATTATAAATACTATAATGTGTGTATTCTTTAACAAGTATGTGACTCTTTCATGCTACACAGTTAATTTGAGGTTCAACACTAATGTTTATGTGAAATGTTAATTCTTTTGTTTTTCTGTTTAGTATTGTGTTCTGTAAATAACCACTTAATCTATTGATCTGCCTGATTTTTGTTGCTGTTATTTCCAGGTTTGAGGTATTATCAATAAATTTTCTGGGAATATTGGGTTCAGTTCTTTGTACAAATGTATGTTTTCCTTATCTAACTATTGCAATATATGTGAATGTTTTACTTTTTAAGATATGCAGAACTGTGATCTAAAATGGTCCTTTCTTTGCCTTCCCAGACATCCACAATATTGAAAATTCTAGTTTTTATTATCCCTGTGAGCACATGAGATGTGTAATATTAATTGTAGGCCTGAAAATCAGTATTGTTAACTTGTTTTGTTTTAATTCCATTTCCCTAAGAAATTTTTATTGTGGGCATTTCTTTATGCATTTATTTACACTGTCTTTATCTCCTTTGTTGAAAAGTCTGGTCAGAAACTTTTGCCAATTTTAAAAATGAATTCATGATTTAATCAATAGGAAGTCATTTCACCACCTAACACATCTGTTTTCACCTCACTCATTCCTCAAGGACTCAACTTCTCTCTTTGCCCTTTGGAACTATATGTTTTGAACACTGTAAGGAAAGTTGTTTCTCTAAAATTGTATCCTATGTACAATTTAAAGCCCACTTGCATGATACACTTATAAGATTAGCCTACATTGCTAACATTCTCCACCATTCAGTTTAAGTTGAAGCATTCAACAGTATATTAAGTGAAGTCAAGGTCTGTAGTATTTGTCAATTTTCTGGTGTAAATACTCTCATCATCGTTACTTTCAAACTTCCAAAGTGACAGCACTGAATATGGGCTGATGAGATATTTCAGTAGTCAATCATTATATTGTATTTCCACCTTATTGATATAGTAGGTATAAATATGTTCAAGAACTTTCATAATAAAATAGTACAATAATTGGGAAGTGGCAAGTTTTAATCACTTTTCAAACTTTGATGTAAGTATAATTGATTTAAAACATACATTCAAAAATCTTTTTATTGATTTCAGAGAGGAAGTGAGGAGTGAGGGATAGAAACATCAATGAGGAGAGAGAATCACTGATAGGCTGCCTCCTGCATGCCTCACATCGGGGATCCAGCCCACCACCTGAGCATGATTCCTGACTGGGAATGCAACCGTGACCTCCAGGTTCATAGGTCAATGCTCAACCTTTGAACCACAACAGTCAGGCTCTCCTAAGCTTTTAAGGGATCCTGCTCAACCTGCAACCAAGGCAGCAATGAGCAGCAACTGCTCATCCCGGGCTAACCCCCTGAACCTGAACTCAAGCCCTCCTTTTCGCAGATTCTCCAGTGAGCTCACAGTAGTGTTTCTAGAGAGCCCAAGGAGCCACACCTAGTCTCTCTGCTGTTCCTTGTTCTATCCTAAGCCCTCGATGTTTTTCATTATCCCCATCTTAAATAAATGTTCCCTCAAAATCTCTGAACTCCTATTGTGAAATTTTTTCTGCATGAAGTCAAGAACTCAAACACTATAGGCCAAGCTGAGGCAGACCAGCTCCAGGCAGGCTCCTGTTCCCTAAAAGTTATGCCTGGGACATCCTGTGTAAACACAGAACATGGCATGATTTTGCTTACAAGACTTGGAAGAAAATGTGATGGCACATAATCTCTTTGTTGTTGTTGAGTCAAATCAATCTTAATACTGTTCATTTTTCAAATGTCTTTATTGATTTTTGAGAGAGAAAGGGAGAGGAAGAAACATCAATGATGAGAGAGAATCATTGATAGGCTGCCTCCAGCATTCACCTTATTGGGATGGAGCCCACAACCTGGGTATGTGCCTTGACATGGAATCAAACCAGCGATATGTTGGTTGATGGGTACACACCCAGCCACTGAGCCCCACCGGTTGTGCACACTCTTATTTTTTACTAGAGGTCCAGTGCACGAATTCGTTCAATGGTGGGGTCCCGCTGGTCCAGCCCCAATCAGGGTAGATCAGGGCTGGGCCTGTCAGAAGGAAGAGATGGCGGGAGGTTGGTTGGCCCAAGGCCAGATCAGGGCCTGATCAGGGCCAGGTCAGTTGGGGGAAGGGGCCATGGGTAATTTGCTAATGGGCCCTGCCCCTGATTGGGGTTGGGGTTCTGAATGAGGGTGGGGCAGGCCTGGGGAAGGGCTGTGGGTTGTGGGCAGGCCAGCCCTGCCCTGAATGGGGTGGGTGGGTGTGGGGGCGGATTTGGGATGGGGCCAGGTGGGGATAGGGCTTGCAGGAGATTGGCTGGCCAGCCAGAGTCAATTGCCCGCCCGCCCGTGTGCACCTCAAAATTGCATGAGACCAAGACCCAGCCGGCCAACCCCCATTAAGCACCATAGGGCAGGGGTATGGCTTCAGGTCCCTCAGCCCCAGCACTGGGATGGGGGACTCGGCATCAGGTCCCCTGGCCAGGCCTCATGTCATATGGCCCCAGTGCCAGGGTGGAGGGCGCAGCCTCGGGTCCCGTGTGAACCCTCTCTGAGTGGGGGCACAGCCTCGGGTCCCCCCACTTGGCCTCAGGTCCCCCTACACTGGCGTGAGGGCATGAGGGAGCAGTGCGAGGGCGCGACGACCAGTTGCATTGTAGCTCTTCATTATGTAGGATTGCTGACTCTATTACAGATGTTCCCAATTTCTGCCATCCTCCTCTACCCTTCTCTCCCTCTACCCTGCCTCCCCTGCTCCTAGTCTCTCACCACATTATTGTCTATGTCCATGGCCTATGCATATATGTATATACTTTGTTTAAAATATTTTTGTTGATTTTAGAGTGCAATGGAGAGAAAGAGAGAAAAACACCAATGATGAGAGAGAATTGCTGATGAGTTGCCTCGTGCATGACTCCACCCCCACACTGGGAATTGAGCCTGCAAACCATGTATGTGCCCTGACCAGGAAAAGACCCAGTATCACACGACCTCATCATTTGTGGAATATCATGAACAGCATAAATTGATGAACAAAAATAAATTCAGAGACATAGAAGCATTGAAAGACGGTCAAACTTCAGAGGGAAGTCCGGGAACGGAGGGGTTAAGGGATCAACCAAGGGACTTATATGCATTCATATAAGCATAACCAGTGGACACAGACACTATGGGGAGTATGGGCATGTGCTGAGGCATGGGGGTTGCTGGGCAGAGCTCAATGGGGGAAAATGTTATATGTAATACTATATGTAATGATTTAAACAATAAATAAGTTAAAAATAAAAATAAAATGAAAAGAACCATGACCTCCTGGTTCATAGTTCGAGGCTCAACCACTGAGCTACACCAGCTGGGCTACATTATGTTAAAATTTACAAAAATACATGTAATTTTTATTGTTGATAGCATTATCGATTTCTCCCATGTCCCCCCTCTGTATATATTCTTTGGTGGATCTCTTGCATTCCTCCCACCTCCTTCCCCTCAGAGATCTGTTCATCAGCTCCTGTTAGCCAGGCCTCTAGGAATCACAGAAGCGTCTCAACACTGGACTTGGCAGTGGTTCTAGGCTACGACAACAAAGGCACAGACACCAAGAGGAGAAGTACACAAACCGGACTTCATGGAAATTAAAATTGTTTACATCAAGTGACCCTATCAACAGTAAAATGCCAACCCACAAAATGGGGGAAAATACGTTTAAATCACATATCTGATTAGGGTTCCGTAGCCAGACAATAGGTACACAGCTCCTAAAACTCAACAATCAACCAGCCCGATTCAACAAGGGGCAAAGGACTGAGTGACATTTCCCCAAAGAAGACACACAAATGACCAGTGCACACATGCAAACAGATGATGCTCAACATCACTGAGCAACAGGGGAAGGCAAACCCAGACTATGAGACACCACGTCCCACTGTGAGGATGGCCATTATAGCAAACAAACAAAAAATACCCAGGAAATAAATGCTGATGAGGTATAGGAAAATTTGAACCCTTGTGCACTGTTGGTGGAAATGTAAAATAGTACAGCCACCATGTAAAATAGTATGTAGGCTTCTCAAATAATTAAAAATGAAATTACCAACCTGGCCGGCGTGGCTCAGTGGTTGAGTGTTTAACCTATGAACCAAGAGGTCACAAATCGATTCCCTGTCAGGGCATGTGCCCGGGTTGAGGGCTTGAACCCCAGTGTGGAGCTTGCAGAAGGCAGCTGATATATGATACTTTCTCATCATTGACATTTCTATCCCTCTCTCCCTCTCCCTTTTCTGAAATCAATAAAAATATCCTATATAATAAAAGGCTAATATGCAAATTGTCCCCTCGTGAGTTCAACCCAGAGGCTAGGAGTTCGATTGCTCGCTATGATGTGTGCTGACCACCAGGGGGCAGCAAGGAACATGGCGGGTGACCAGCGGCAGCAGTGGGGTGCTGAGGGAGCGAGGGAAGGAGGAGGCAGGGAGGCAGAGAGGCCAGGAGGCAGCGAACTTGATCAGCCCTAATTACCGGCCAGGCCTAGGGACCCTACCCATGCACGAATTTCGTGCACTGGCCTCTAGGATTAAATTTTTTAAAAAGATGCAATCCAGGAAGAAGGGACAGCCACCAATTTCATAAACATTTCCCAGAGCCCCACTCTGCAACTGTTAATGGCAGCTTGTTTTTCCTGTTGAAGGCTTCCACCTGAATGTTCTTGAAGGGGGCTCTCTCCCCAGAGAAGGGCTTTGCTGATTCTGAGCCCCTTATGGTGGTTGGAAGCCCATTTCTCCTTATCTCAGTGGAGAACCACATCGAAGACTGGTCTTTGGAACCACATGACCCCTTCCTGCTCCTCAGAATCTGTAGGAGGGGCCCCGTAGTACTGGCCCATAGCCAGGAAGAGAAGCCCGGAAGTTCCACCTCCTCCTCCTGCTGCCTCCCACCTCATTCCCACCACAGCTTTCCTTTCAGTGTCCCTTCCCAGCCCCTGTGGCTCGGAGCACTTCCTGGCCTCTCCGATCCAGGCTTTGTCTTCCAGTGAGCAGGCTCAAATCGAAGTCAGTTTAGAATCATCTGTGTAAGGGTGCAAGGTTAACCTCCTTTACTGAATCATTCCTCCTGGTTCAGGTTTTCTTGGGGGAAGAGGGTTGGTTGGGTGGTTTGATTGCATATTTTAGGACACCTTAGCTGGCTCACGAACCTTTCTTGTCTTCCCTTACACTCAGGTTTGATCCCCAAGGATTACCGATCCCTGAAAACACAGTATCTACAGGTAAGGCCAGAAGAATGTCTTCATAAATGTGTTGATTTTAGCAAGAGAGGAGTGGGGGAGCAGGTGGGGCGAGAAAGACAGAGAGAAACATGGATTTTTGTTTCGCTTATTTATGCATCGGTTGGTTGCTTCTTGTATGTGTCCTGACCGGGAATGAACCCACAACCTTGGTGTATCGGGATGACACTAACCAATAGCTACTCAGCCAGGGCTTCAAAAGAATGTCTTTGTGAGGGATCTTTATGGAGGGGGCTCATTGGACATTTTAAAATATATATATTTATATTGATTTCAGAGAGGAAGGGGGAGTGAGAGAGAGATAGAAACATCAATGATGAGAGAGAATCATTGATTGGCTGCCACCTGTACGCCCCCTACTGGGAATTGAGCCCGCAACCAGGGCATGTGCCCTTAACCGGAAGTGAGCCTGGGACCTTTCATTCCGCGGGCTGATAGTCACCTTTCAGCAGACACCCTTCCCACGCCCGTTTCTCATGGTTCTGGCCAGTGCCAGGAACACTGAACAATTCAGCTATTGGACCAGGGTCTGAGTTCTCGCCCCCACTCTCCCTCACTTTAGCACCTTGTGAGATATTGACAAGCTTCCTTCCAGGTCTTTTTGTCACGTCTTACCTGTGAAGCCTCCCCCATCATCCTCCAATCAGTAGCTTTCTCTGGACTTTAAGAGTTTCATATGCCTTTCTTCTTCTGGGTTTGGTGTTTGGTTATTTCTGATAAGAAAACCTTTTACATGAACAAGTATGAGCTCCATAAGGCGTAGACTGCACAACCCTCCCATCCCTCGCCTCCCTTGCCGCCCTCGCCTCCAAGCCACCAAACAGTGCTAGACCCCTGCTGGGCGCTCAGGAAAGACTCACCTGCATTTCCTGCAGAGCTATGGCCCCAAGCACCTGCTTGACCTTCTCAACCTGCGGCTGGCGGGGCTCCTGACTGAGCAGACCCCTGGGGACACCCTCACCGCTGTGGAGAGTAAAGTGAGCAAGCTGGTGACAGACAAGGCTGCAGGTGAGTACGGAGCACAGGGAACCCTTCCCCTCCTCTTCTCTGCACAGGCAGCACCCCTGGAGAGAGCTGAGCAGGAAGCACAGTGTGATTCCTACTGTTACTGTCATTACCGCCACGTCCACTAGGGGGAGCTGTTCCCGGTTATTGGACACTCACCGCATGCTAAGCCCTTTAGATATGGTTTCTCCTTTAATCCTCACAAAGGTTAGTTTTACCTTCATTCTACAGAGAAGGAAACTGAGAGGATAAGTGACTTGTCTAAGATCCCTCAAATTGTAAGTCACATTGGACCCCAGGTCACTGTGACTCCACAGCCCATACATCTATGTGTTTGCCCTGTAGAGAGCTGGCACCCTGTAGGAGGAGGAAGAGGGGTGGGGAGAGGGTGGTGAATGTCTCATGAGATCCAGGGAATTGTGGATGAACAGCTTAGAGATGTGATGGTTCCGGCTACTTGACTAGATACGGGCCTGCAGACTGAAGGGTCACGGGTTCTGTTCCCGGTTAAGGACACGTACCTTGGTTGCGGGCTTCTCCCCGGCCCGCATCAGGCATTGTGTGGGAGGCAACCAATCAATGTGTCTCTCACATGGATGCTTCTCTCTCTCCCCCTCCCTTCCACTCTCTCTAAAAATCAATGGGAAAATATCCTCGGGTGAGGATTCAAAACAAGATTCTATCTTTCACAGCGTGATAGCACGGGCTGCACATACTAATGAGATAAGGCACACAGATGCATTGTGAGGAAACGTGTAACAAGCGCCTGACAAGGCCAGAGATGGGCTAAGTGCTGCTTCAGTGACAGACACGTCCCACGTCACCGAGGCGTGGGATCGGGGCCCCTTCCCCCCAGCACTTCTCAGGGAGCGTAAGAGCTCAGTCAAGAAAATCAGCGAGCCCTGACTGGTTTGGCTCGGTGGATAGAGCGATGGCCTGTGGACTGAAATGTCCCAGGTTCGAATGTGGTCAAGGGCATGTACCTTGGTTGCGGGCACATCCCCAGTGGGAGGTGTGCAGGAGGCAGCTGATCGATGTTTCTCTCTCATCGATGTTTCTAACTCTCTGTCCCTCTCCCTTCCTCTCTGTAAAAAATCAATAAAATATATATATTAAAGAAAATCGGCGGGCGCTGACCAGCAGCCGGAATCTTGTTTGGACTCTGCTTTTCAGGCCGTGGCTGCTTCTCCCTTTAATTGAAGGAAGAACCATTCTGGGGACCTGCCCTTCTCTCTGACCCTGTAAACGACCGGAGAGCTGAGCTGTCACTTGCTTTGCCGTCTAGATCCCACGTGTGGATGGCGAGTACGATCCGAAGGCGCCACGCGACATGGCGTATGTCTTCAGTGGCGCTTATGTGCCCCTCAGCTGCCGCGTCATCGAGCAGGTGAGTACACGTGACCCTCGCTCCCATGCGTGTCTCCCTCTCTCTGCTTTCTCCTGGTCTCTGGTCTGTCCCACGTTTTGACTGCCCTGCTAACTAGCAAGAAATGGGATGGTTGGGCCGCCGCGACCTTCCTTTCCTGAACCCCATCCTGTTGCCCTTTGGCCCAGTGAGGAGAGCGTCAGCCTGAGGTCGGAAGGGTCCCCGGGTTCGATTCCAGTCAAGGGCACGTGCCGGGTTGCAGTCTAGCTCTCCAGGAGGGGGCGTGCAGGAGGCAGCCGATCAATGATTCTCTCTCATCATTGATGTTTATATATCTCTCTCCCTCTCCCTTCCTCTCTGAAATCAATAAAAATATTTTAAAAAATAAATAATAAACCCCATCCTGCCTTAGACCTGAAACTCACTCTCGTGACCCCCCAGGTGCTGGAGCGGAGGAGCTGGCAGGGCCTGGACGAGGTGCTGCAGCTGGTCAACTGCAGCGAGCTGACCTTCACAGGTGCGTGGCCTTGGCAGCGGGGCCGGGTGGGCCAGAGGTGGCTTAACGCATCCGTGGTGCCAGCGTGCCAGGCAAGGGCTGAGTCTGGCCCTAGCTAGTTT
Source organism: Plecotus auritus (assembly GCF_963455305.1). NCBI lineage: Eukaryota > Metazoa > Chordata > Mammalia > Chiroptera > Vespertilionidae > Plecotus > Plecotus auritus. The sequence continues at coordinate 15,007,619 of NC_137781.1, read as the reverse complement.
GATTCAGTGGATAGAGTGTGGCCTATGGACCCAAGGGTGCCGGGTTTGATTCCGGTCAAAAGCACGTACCTGGGTTGTAGGCTCCTCCCTGGACCAGACCCTGTCGGGGAACATGCAGGAGGCAACCAATCAGTGTGTTTTTCTCGGTCTTTCCCTTTCTCTTCCCCTCTCCCTAAAAATCAATGGGAAAACATCCTCACGTGAGGATTAAAAAAAAAAAAAAAACAAAAACAAAAACAAAAAGGCGAGTCTGGTCTGCTCCCCACAGGCGGGACCAAGGACGACAAGGCTCCCAGCGAGGCCCTGCACCTCATCCTGGAGGTGTTCCTGGGGGGCTGCACCTTCTCGGAGATCTCAGCCCTGCGGTTCCTGGGCAGAGAGAAAGCTGAGCGAGAACGAAGGGTGACAGCAGGTCGTGGACGGGCTCTGGGCTGCAAAGGGCAGCACTCGGGAAGGTTCTCTGCTGCCCTCTGGGTAGCGCTTGCTGTGGGCTGGAGAGTTAGGAGCCCAGTTCCAGGGCGTGGCCAGTCACTGTGCCCCGAGCCTGTGAACTGGTTCTTGGATCCAGCCCGGCTGTGGAGGGGTTCTATGTAGTGTGGCCCGTGTTGGGGGCCACTGATCTGCTGGTGCTCACCTGGCTGGTGCTTTTGGTCCTCAGGGTACAGGTTCATTTTCCTGACGACAGCAGTCACCAACAGCGCTCGCCTCATGGAGGCCATGAGCGAGGTGAAAGCCTGAAGCTGCCCCTGGACACACTCCCCAGGGGCTGAGGAGGGGGCGCAGCTGCCGAGTCCGTGTCCCCCCAGCCACCCTGCTCAGGGCTGGGCAACGGGACTTGTTTGGGATTTAGGGGATACATCAGAGGAGGGAGTCACCCTGCCCAAGGATGTTTTCCTGTTTTGGTGATGAAGTACAGCCCATGCTGAGAAGACATGGAGGAGGAGGATCTTTGGCTACATCCTGTTTGAGTCCCATTGTAAATAAAGCCTCTACGTTCAATGTTATGTGTTTCGTGCTGGACCAGCCCTTCCATCTTTGCTCGTGAAGCACAGGGGTTCCCCGGGGGGCTTCACATGCTCCGTGGATTGGACCGTCGTGGCTCTGGGCCTGCTCTGGGTCTGCTCTGGGTCTTCTTGGAAACTCGCCCTGTTACTGGAGTTTTCAGAACCATAAAACGAGGAGATGGATCAGATAGATGATCAGTAAGCACCCTTCCATTTCTAAAATTCTGTGACTCCTTACACTTAAAAAAGTGTCTGTTGCCACCCGGTTTGGCTCAGTGGATAGAGCACTGGCCAGTGGACTCATGGGGCCTGGGTTTGATTCTCATCAAGGACATGTACCTCGGCTGCAGGCTCCTTCCTGGCCTGGCCCTGGTCTGGGCATGTGCAGGAGGCAACCAATCAATGTGTTTCTCACACATTGATATTTCTCTCTGTCTTTCCCTCTCTCTTCCACTCCCTCTAAAAAACAATGGAAAATATCCTTAGTGAGGATTTTTATAAAAGTGTTTGTTATTGTTTCAAATTAAGGAGGCAGTTTAGTTTTCAGCTTTTTTTTTTTTTTTTTTTAGTACCGAATGAAAGATTGTGTCCCCTGTTAGAGCAGTTTCGGGTGTCAGCAATGGTCCTCCTATACAAGCCACCAGTGCCCTCCTAATTGCTGGTTCTAGTGGCCTTCCTCTCCCTTTACCTTTTAAAAATTGTGAACTGTAACCACATCTATTTGTGGCCTCTCTGTCTTCTACTAACTTGATTTCATTAATGACCATGCTTTCCTTCTTGAAATTCTCTCTCTCTCTTTTTTTTTTTTATCCTCATTTGAGGATATTTTTTCCATTGATTTTTAGAGAGAATGGAAGGGAGAGGGAGAGACACCTATGTGAGGGAGATACATCAATGTGAGAGAGACACATCGATTGGTTGCCTCCCTCATGCCCCCAACCAGGACCAGAACCAGGAAGGAGTCTGCAACTAAGGCATGTGCCCTTGACGGGAATCAAACCCGGAACCCTTCAGTTCGCAGGCTGACACCCTATCCACTGAGCCAAACCAGCTTCGGCTACACAGTGTTTTAGACATTGAGCATATGCTCAGAGTGCCCATCATCCAATGAATCTATGACCTGGTTTGCTTCAGAACTATAGCGTAAAGGACATGATAGCAAAATTGTCTTATCTCTGCATCCTTACCAAGCTGGCCTGGGTACATGTGTAAGGATCCCAAATTTTTGAAGCTTCCTGAAAAACTGGCAAATTAAGCAACAAAGAATAAGATAAAATTTAAACGTGGTGCCTAAGGGCCACTATATGAGTGGGGCAAATGTTGGGCACACTGCTGACAAGTTAAAGGATGTTTAAAGCACCAATGAGGTTGTTCTTCTTTATTTTATTTTATTGTTACTTTTTTTAAAAAATAAGAGAACATTTATTTGGAAAATCACAGAGGTAGAAGAAGTAATCCACAGAAGCAATGGGCTTCGGAAACAAGTCATAGAGGTAAAGGAGAGGCCCTTGGAGCTTAGAAGGGAGGATGGTAAAGGCAGTGCACCTGGGGGTAGAGGAAGGGAAAGGTGCAGGTGTGCCCCCCAGAGGGAGAGTGGAGGTTCTTACAAAAGGAAAATGGGGGCCTGAGTGCAAGCAAGCATCCTTTACTTTTCCTTCATGGAAAGGGCAAAGGGAGATAGTTTCTGGAAGTTGCAGTTGGCCAATACCCAGGGGGAATAGGTGCGGTTTCAGTTGTAATTAAGCAAGTGTGAAGAAGGAAATGCCACTTTTCCATGAAACTAACGAAGAGGTTTAAAAGGAGGGCAGTGGTCAGAGCTGCCCAGGCTGAGAGGAGGTGCTCTGCAGGTGAGGCTCGCTTCGTGGGTGGGGCACATCCTATATAATAAACGGCGAATATGCAAATTGTCCCCTTGGGATTTCTACCGACTGGGAGTTCGACCACCCACTATGACGTGTGCTGACAGCTAGGGGGCGGAATGAAGAAAGGCCCCAGCTGGCAGCTGATAGCAGGGGGGCGGGGGGACAGGAAGGGGAGAAGGAAGGCCGTGCTGGGCCCCAATCACTGGCCAGGCCTAGGGACCCTACCTGTGCACAAATTGCATGCACCGGGCCTCCAGTGAATAACTAACCTCTCTGGAAAGGGAGTGTGCAGTAGTTACCTTGTAGGAATCAACCTTAGAACAATGCATGATGCAAAGATTTATGTCCAAAGACATTTATTTGTGAAAATTGTGATTTAAGTATCCATCAATATAAAATAGTTGAATTATAAGATATCCACATACCAGGATAATGTGTAACCAAAAATCTCTGAAGAAAAGTGATTGATAAACCTTTCTTTTTCCCAGCATCAATTTATTTTTCCAAGAATTTGGATACAATAACTGCAGCAAGACAGTGCTCAATACTATTCAAACCTCACTTAAGCCCTGACTGGTTTGGCTCAGTGGATAGAGCGTCGGCCTGTGGACTGAAGGGTCCTAGGTTCGATTCTGGTCAAGGGCATGTACCTTGGCTGTGGGCACATCCCCAGTAGGGGGTGTGCAGGAGGCAGTTGATCGATGTTTCTCTCTCATCGATGTTTCTAACTCTATATCCCTATCCCTTCCTCTCTGTAAAAAATCAATAAAATATATTTAAAAAAAAACAAACACCTCACTTAAGATTCTTAAACTACCTCAGCATGTGTAAATGTGAATTCACATTCCAGTAAAACTGGAAAACTAAAGTTTTACATACCAACAAATTTACTCAATATTGATGTAACTACAAAATTTCATGTTAACACGTGGCCTTTACAAACTAGTTTACAAACACAAAGTTACTCTGCTTACCTGTCCTAATCTATTTAGTGTTACACCAACAGATCCCCTTTCCCATAGCTTTTACCATGAAGAGACAGGTGATTCAGTGGCGAAAAAATTCCCAAAAAAATCCCTGAAGTTCCCACCCAGAAAAAAATGTTAACAGAACTATCCAATTGTAAAGTATCAGCAGATATAACACTGGAAATAGGTCCTGGCAATCCTGAAGTCTTTTACCTAAGTAGTGTAACAGAAAGTTACAGTGTTGACCAAAAGAACACACAGGTTTCTCATTAACCTTTGTTATTTTAATGGGTCTCAAAATTCTGTGACAGATTTTTGGTCACGTTGTTTCCATTAAAAAGTACTGATTTTAAAAACGAATAATTTAAAAACTGCCACACACACAAAGGACCAAATGGTCCACAAAACATGCTCCTTTCCTTCTGAAGGTTTTACGATGCATTGTAATCATTAACCAGTCTTTTACTATTAAACTTAAATGGCCCATTGAGACAAACAGTTCTGAAACCGTTCTTCCACCACTGATTAAGACTGGGGTGGCAGGTGTTGGGAATAATATTCATTTAGCCTTCTGAGCTTTCTGGGAAGACTTGGTGACTTTGCAGCTCCAGCTGCCTTCTTGTCCCCTGCTTTGATGACACCCACAGCAACTGTCTGTCCCATGTCACAAACAGCAAAACGGCCCAGAGGAGGGTAGTCAGAGAAGCTCTCAACACACATGGGCTTGCCAGGAATCATATCAACGATGGCAGCATCACCAGATTTCAAAAACGTGGGGCCGTCTTCCAGCTTTTTCCCAGAACGATGATCAATCTTCTCCTTCAGCTCAGCAAATTTGCAAGCAATGTGAGCTGTGTGACAATCCAGCACAGGTGCATATCCAGCACTCATCTGGCCTGGGTGGTTGGGGATAATCACCTGAGCTGTGAAGCCAGCTGCTTCCATTGGTGGATCATTTTTGCTGTCACCAGCCACTTTGCCCACGGCGAACATCTTTGACAGACACGTTCTTGACGTTGAAGCCCACATTGTCCCCAGGAAGAGCTTTACTCAAAGCTTCACGGTGCATTTCAACAGACTTTACTTCAGTTGTAACATTGACTGGTGACCACCATGCCGGGCTTGAGAACACAAGTCTCCACCCTGCCCACAAGGACAGTACCAATACCACCAATTTTTTAGACATCCTGGAGGGGCAGACCCAGGGGCTTGTCAGTTGGACAAGTTGGTGGCAGGATGCAATCCAGAGCTTCAAGCAGTGTGGTTCCACTGGCATTGCCATCTTTATGGGTGACCTTCCATCCCTTGAACCAAGGCATATTAGCACTGGCTTCCAGCATGTTGTCACCATTCCAACCAGAAATTGGCACAAATGCTACTGTGTCAGGGTTGTAGTCAACTTTCTTTTTTTTTAAATATATTTTATTGATTTTTTACAGAGAGGAAGGGAGATAGATAGAGAGTTAGAAACATCGATGAGAGAGAAACATCGATCAGCTGCCTCCTGCACACTCCCTACTGGGTATGTGCCCGCAACCAAGGTACATGCCCTTGACAGGAATCAAACCTGGGACCCTTGAGTCCGCAGGCCCACACTCTTATCCACTGAGCCAAACCAGTTAGGGCTGTAGCCAACTTTCTTAACGTAGGTGCTGACTTCTTTAACAATTTCCTCGTATCTTTTCTGGGTATAGGGCGGCTCAGTGGAATCCATTTTGTTAACACCAACAATCAGCTGTTTCACACCCCGTGTGTAGGCCAGAAGGGCATGCTCACGGGTCTGCCCATTCTTGGAGATGCCTGCTTCAAATTCACCAACACCAGCAGCAACAATCAGGACAGCACCGTCGGCCTGAGATGTGCCTGTAATCATGTTTTCGATGAAGTCTCTGTGCCCTGGGGCATCCATGATGGTCACATAATACTTGCTGGTCTCGAATTTCCACAGGGAGATATCAGTGGTGATACCATACTTGAAGGAGCCCTTCCCCACCTCAGCAGCCTCCTTCTCAAATTTCTCCATGGTTCTTCTGTGGATCCCTGCACATTTGTAGATCAGATGGCCAGTAGTGGCAGACTTGCCGGAATCCACATGTCCAATAATGACGATGTTGATGTGAGTCTTTTTTCCTTTCCCATCTTGGGTTTGATTTCATGGTGGTTTTCACGACACCTGTGTTCGGTCGGCAAACCCGTTGTGAAAAAGCTAATAAACCTTTGAGAGACAGTTGCCTGGCTCTGTAAAAGGGGGACCATATTCACTGAACGGAATTATGGGGATCACTGGTCTAGAAAGTTCCTGGCCCTGAGCAGGGCTCCCTGCCCTTTAGGGCACTTTTTCCTACATCTGGGGAATATTGCCACCAAAGATCAGTTCCCAGGCTCGCTGCAAGGATGAGCTAGGGAAGCAAGGCTCCAGGCCTTTCTAGTAACCCGCGCAGGCCACACCCCGCTGGTTGGGAGCAAAGCCTTTATGCGCAGCACCTGGGCAGTGGGCTCCTATGCTCTTCCCCCCTCCAGGCAATGGAGTGCACTTGGAATCAAACCTGCACGGGGCCGCTGGGGGCGGGGAGAGGGCGGGATTTGGCGAGGAGCGACAGGAAGGAGCACCAATCTCCGGCCTGCTCCGCTGTGGGGCTTGCTTTAAAAGCCCTGTGGTTGCCTGATGGCTCGCGAAGTGTCAGATCCTGTGCCAGCTGGTGCTAGGGGCTGGTTGCAGCGCTTGGTTCCGGGGGGAGTAGGTCGTGGACTTCCATCATGAGGAGAAGGTGCGGGCTGTGGGGGAGCTGGGGATGCGGGAGGGGAGACGCCCGACCGGGGTGCGGGGCCGGTGGGGCTTCCAGAGGCCCCTCTGGGCCCTGAGCAAGGGTGTCACACTGTCCTTTACTAGCCTGTGACTTGGGACAGGATGGCAATGTGTCTTCTCGCCTTTCAGATAAAAGTTACACGCCCTCGCCGGTTTGCTGGGCAGACAGAGCATCGGCCTGGGGACTGGTCCCGGGTTCGATTCCGGCCAAGGGCACATGCCCGGGTTGCAGGCTCCATCCCCAGTGCGGGGCATACAGGAGGCAGCCGATCGATGATTGTCTCTCTTCATTGATGTTTCTCTCTCTCTCTCTCCCTCTCCCTTCCTCTCTGAAATAATATATATATTTCAAAAAGAAGACATGCATAAGGCTAATTTTAAAGGGTGTACTTTAAAAATACATAAATAAATACAATGAAAGTTACACGATAATTTTGTGTTAAAGTAAGAAGGTCCTCTCCTTGGGGCTCCCAGCCCCATGTTCTGGGCGCTGGCTCAGCTCCAAGGAGACGTCCCCTGGGCTGCGGGTGGCAGGGCAGGCCAGGCCTCAGCCCCCAGCCCCACAAGTCACTCCGGGCACCGCCTGGCTACCCTGGAGGGCTCCCCTAGCCTTGAAGGGGCCAGAGCCCCATCCATTGGCCACACCTGCTGCTGACTGGCGGCAGCAACAGGTGTGTCCAATGAATGGGACTGCTTGGCCCCAAGATGCCCCAAACTACCTGTGTCTCCCCAGGTGCAGCTCACACCCTCTGTTCTTCTTTCCCCGCCTCCCTAGCCCCTGCACTAGGCTGGGCAGCCCCCTAAGGGGGCACAGGAAGGCAGGCAGGAGGGGTTTGAGGCCCCTACCCTGCCTGCTTCCATTGTAGGCCTCAAGTTTCCCATTTTCTCACATGGGGCCCTACTCACCAGGAACTAGTCTTGCCCACTCCCACCCCCTGCTCCTCCCCAGATAGGTAGGGGATCCTGTACAAATCTCCATCCTTTCCCATTTCAGTGTTTTTGTTTCTTACTGGAAGGATAGGAGAATTACAGGCCTCATACTTAAAGTTACAAGCCCCCATTTAAGAAGTAATCCTGCATAGTGGACTAAATTCCAGCTCGTGCATAAAGGACAGTCATGACTGGAAAAGGCCTAAAGTTGTATTGGAATGACCTATAACAAACCTTCAGTCAGTTTCAAGATCAGTTTCCTCTTATGGGGTTCCTTTAAAATCATTATTTTCCCAATTCAGTATCTGAATAATTTACTTCTAAACACATTCCACCCTTCTGGAAAAGGATATGTGGCCATCCTTGATTTCAAGGAAATCTCAGCTGCTTTGTCTGTGAAGGGACCCATTCTTTATCTCACTGCTTCACTAATAAACTCACTTTCACTTAAAAAAGAAAAGAAAATATCACCCTATCAGGTGAATTGGGGCAGATTTAACTAATAAAAATATACAGGGTAGCCCGGCCGGCGTAGCTCAGTGGCTGAGCGTCGACCTATGAACCAGGAGGTGAGGGTTCGATTCCCAGTCAGGGCACATGCCCAGGTTTCGGGCTTGATCCCCAGTGTGGGGTGTGCAGGAGGCAGCCCATCCATGATTCTCTCTCATCACTGATGTTTCTCTCTCTCTCTCTCTCTCTCTCTCTCTCTCTCTCTCTCTTTCTCCCTTCCTCCCTTCCTCTCTGAAATCAATAAAATTTTTAAAATATATATAAATATATATATATATATATATATATATATATATATATATATATATATACAGGATGTCTCCAAAAAATGTATACACACTTTGAATAATTAATTTCAATGGGTTAAATTTGAAAAGAAAGAAACAACAATTGAGCTAGCAGCTGTTAAAGTATGTATACATTTTTTGGGACATCCTGTATATTGCCCCATAACATTCCCTAACTAGAAGGGAACTGGTTCTGATTTACCTGTCCCTACCATTTGTATAGAAGCTTTACTCCAAGGGAGAGTGCTTCTTAATTGAGGAGGGTTTAAGATCAGATAAAGTAGCCCCAGTATCTACAAGGGCCTTAGTAATTTCCCCTTTTACAGTGATTTCAATTTTTCCAAAAGTATTAATAAGGAGAAGGGGAGCCCTAGCTGGTTTGGCTCAGTGGATAGAGCATTGACCTGGGGACTGAAGGGTCCTGGGTTTGATTAGAGTCAAGGGCGCATGCCCTGGTTGTGGGCTTGATACCCAGTAGGGGGCATGCAGGAGGCAGCAGATAAATGATTCTCTCTCATCATTGATGTTTTTCTCTCTCCCTCTCCCTCTCTGAAATTAATGAAAATATATTTTTGAAACAATAAAAAGGGGAAATAACCTCTCATAGTCCTCGGAGCAACCTTATATTTGCTTCTGTTTATTTTTCTAAATCCTATTTTAGTTTTCTACAACCCTACTTTTTTGCGTTTGTTTTTTGTTGTTGTTGTTGTTGTTTTTGTTGTTGTTGTTGTTAATCCTCCCCCAAGGATATTTTTCTATTGATTTTTTTAGAGAGAGTGGAAGAGACAGGGAAAGACAGAGAGAAATATCGATGTGAGAGAAACATATCAAGTGGTTGCCTCCTGCACGAGCTCCAACCAGGGCTCAGGCTTGGGAGGAGCCTGCAACTGAGGTTTGTGCCCTTGACCAGAATCAAACATGGGACCCTTTTGGTCCGCAGGCCAATGCTCTATCCATTGAGCCAAACTGGCTAGGGCTCCATTGATTTTTAGAGCTAGTGGAAGAGGGAGAGGGAGAGAACGAGAGAGAACGAGAGAGAACGAGAGAGAACGAGAGAGAACGAGAGAGAACGGAGAGAGAACGGAGAGAGAACGGAGAGAGAACGGAGAGAGAACGGAGAGAGAACGGAGAGAGAACGGAGAGAGAACGGAGAGAGAACGGAGAGAGAACGGAGAGGAGGGGAGAGGGAGGAAAACATTGATGTGAAAGAGAAAAATCATTTGTTTGCCTCCAGTTCACACCCTGACCAGGGCCAGGGATCCAGCCTTCAACCAAGGTATATACTAGTTGTACCGGTTAATAATGTGGATTTTGTAATCAAAGAAAACACGATAATTTCAAGAGAAACATCAAAAGTGCTTTATTCAAAGTAATGTCCATCGCTAGCTACACATTTTCCCCAATCTTTCAGGTAATTTGTGGATACTGTCCCAATAGAACTTTTCTTGTTTTGAGGCAGACCATTCAGAGACCCAATTTTCCACTTCATATGTTTTGAAGTGCTGTTCAGAAATTGCGTGTGCCACTGATAGGAACAAGTGGTAATCTGAAGGAACAAGGTCTGGTGAATACGGCGGGTGGGTTAATACTTCCCAGGCAAGATATTTTAACGTGACTTTAACTGGAGTTGAAGTGTGTGTTGGTACGTCATCATAAAGCAAAATTACTATGTTGTGTCTTCTGGCCCATTCTGGTTGTTTTATGATCAAAATGTGGTTCAAATTGATTATTTGTTGTCTGGAGGGATCAGTATTAATGGTTTCACCTGGTGTCAGAAGCTCATAATACACCACACCTTCCTGATCCCACCAAACGCAGAGCATTGTCTTCTTTCCAAAGCGATTTGTCCTTGCATTCAATGTTGATGGTTGACCTGAATCAACCCATGATTTTGTGCATTTGGGATTCTCAAAATAAATCCACTTTTCATAGCCAGTCACAATTTGATGCAAAAAAAGTCTTTCCTGCTGTTGAAGCAACATTTTACTGATGACTTTTCGGTTTTCCATTTGTCCTTCGTTCAGTTGATGTGGAACCCATTTTCTTTCCTTTAATGTCTTTCCCATTACTTGTAAACGATCGGAAATTGTTTGCTGAGCAACGTTTAATCTTTTTGCAAGTTGTTTTTGAGTTTGACTCACACCTTTATCCAATAATGCTTGTAATTGTTGGTCTTCAAACTTTTTCGGTTGACCTGGACATTCTTCGTTTTTCACATTGAAATCATCACTTTTAAAGCGTTTAAACCACCATTCACAAGTATCTTGAGATGGAGCATGTTCACCATAAGCTTCCGGAAGTATTCAGCAGCACTTTTCTTCAAAATAAAGTAATGAATTAAAACTTCCCGCAAATGCTCTTTTTTTTTTTTTTTGGCACGATATTCGACATTTTTAAGCATAAAAATATCTATGATGTTAACACCTTCAGAAAATGTGACATATGAAGTTTTGAAGCTTGTTGTCAATACAACAAAATAGCATATATATCAAATCGCATATATATCAACATATGTGTAACTCCATCTGTTGGAAAAAAAATCTGCATTATTAACCACTACACCTAGTGCCCTTGACTGGGAATCAAGGGGAATTGAACCTGAGGCTCTTTGGTCTGTGGTGCACTGCTCTAACCACTGACCTAACCAGCCAGGGCTGTAAATAATTCTCTTAGTGTGTCAGAGGCAGTGGCTCATGCAGCTGATTTCTCTTTTGCTTTCCAGTGAGGTAATTGAGGAGGAGTCCACATTATATCTCCAAAAAGCCCTGAGTCACCTTCAGGAAATATGGGAATTGATTGGGATTCCTGAGGACCAGCGGTTACAAAGAATTCAGGATGTACATAAGCATATAAAGGTGAGTTTAGTGCCGGTGTCTTTGCAGGAGGACATGGGTATTAAAACTTTGAAATTATTGGTGTTTTGGTATTATTTATTGCTTAGTATTTTTTCCTCCCTTAGTTCCAAACTTTTATGGGGCAATTTTCTCTCTGGTAGGACCTCATGGATAAAATGATTGCTGAAGAGGAAAGTCTGAAGGCAAGGCTCATTAAAAGCATAGGCAACTGTCAAAAAGAGTTGGCTGTCTTGTGCAGCGAGTTGCGTGTTGAGCCATTTCAGGTACACAGGGTCTGGGCTCCTGTTTGGGTCTGAGACTGAGGCAGGAGCTTTGCCTTGGGGCTGAGTGGAGGGTTTCTGTGTCAGGGTGGTCCTGGACACGACAAATGGGGGAAATGTGCTGCCTAGCCAACCAGTGCCAGCAGTCATTTTCACTGACGTAAAGCGTTGCCCTGTTGAGAGGTGAAGTAGCTAATTTATTTTTTGAGAGTTTGTTTATTAAAGCTGGGGACAGCAAAACAAGGAAGGGCTTAGAAGAAATAGGAGAGAGTCTCGTTGGAGCTGTTTTGGGAAGTCAGGGAAAAGGGGGCCATGGAGACAGGTTCAAGGGGTTGGCCCAGGAGAAGACCCTGCACATTGCTCCCCTGATTGTAAGTCTCGTGGGGACTCTTAGAGTTTCGGAGATGCCGCCTGAGGGAGAGAGGCGTGGGCGTGCTCCCAGGAGGGACAGCTTGCCAGAGGTGAATCAGTTAATGAGTGTTGCAGTGCTTTAGTCTAAAACACTTCCTCTTGCTATCAGTCTGTGAGGCATATTCTACAATTTTTTTATTTTTAACTCTCAGGAAAAGTTAGGCAGAGATGATACTGTGCCATGAACTGATTTATTTGTAAGTTGTCCTACTCTTCCTTTGAGGAAATCCACTTGGAACTTGGAACAATGGTATCTCCTCTTCTACAGCAGGAAGGAGAGCCGACGACCATCTTGCAGCTAGAAATAGATTTGCGCACTCAGGTGGAGCTGAGGCGCAAACAGAAAGAGGAGAGGAAACGTCATCTGAAACTACTTACGGAACAAGATCAAGAACTGTCTGAAGTGCTTTCCATGCCACGCTATGACATTGACAGCAACTCCGTTCCCAGCCTGGAAGAGCTGAACCAGTTCAGACAACATTTGGCAACTTTGAGGGAAACAAAGGTATACTCCTTGCCTCCATAGTTCCTAAAAGTCAGTTTGACTTTCCTGTGGGTGTCTTCTGATCATTTGATTTTACAGGCATCTCGGCGTGAGAAGTTTGTCAACATGAAAAAAAAGATCATGCTATGTATGGAAGAATTAGATCACACCCCAGATACAAGCTTCGAAAGAGATGTGGTGTGTGAAGATGCAGATGCCTTTTGTTTATCTTTGGAAAATATTGCAGCACTACAGAAGTTGCTACTGCAGGTAATGTCTATTTGGAATATGGCCTGGGATCTCACCTCCACAGTATCCAGCAATTTGAAAAAAGGGACAGTTTTTTCCCTGCAGTGTTTTTTAGGGCCCAATGTAGGTTAAGAGAATGAGGGAGAGAGGATGAAGATAGTATATGATATACAACCATGATGTTTTTTAAAAGAAAACTTAATTTATATGTAGCTATAAGAACATGAAATTGAAATGATGGATGAAATAATAGTCATTGAATTAGTGTTTAATTGAAAAAAAATTAATCTTTAGGTTGAGTTCATTACAGATGTCCCTCTTTCCCGCCCCCCCCCCCCCCATTACTCCCCTCTACCGGAAAAAAGTTTTATTTCAAAATTTGAATCCTAATTCTTGGGGTCTGAGATCCTGCTGTAAATGACAGACTTACAGTTTGTGTTCAGAAGTCATGAAAACACACCTCTTCACAATCTTATAACAGTGCTTATTCTGCAAAAGCTCCAGAGGGCTAGCCTCTGCTGCTGCCTTTGCCATAACCCCTGTCTTTCCTTGTCACAGCTGGAAGTGAGGAAATCACAAAACGAAGCAGTGTGTAAGAGGCTGCGTGCTCAGATCCGGGAGCTCTGGGACAGACTGCAAATACCAGAAGAAGAGAGAGAAGCTGTTGTGTCCATGGTTATGACTGGGTCAAAGGCCAAAGTTCAGAAAGCGGTAGGAAACCCATAGGGTGCTGGGTCCGTAGTCTCTACAGGCATTTTTATGTCTGATCTCATGTCTTTACCAACTTCTGCCTTGAACAAGTCTTTTTTTGTTGTTGTGAATCCTCACCCAAGGATATTTTCTCCATTGATTTTGAGAGAGAGTAGAAGGGAGGAAGAGAATCATTGATGTGATAGAGACACATGAATTAGTTGCCTTCCACATGCACCCTGACAGACTGGGGATCAAACCAGCAACCCAGGTACCTGCCCTTGACCAGGAATCAAATCTGAGACCCCTCGGTGCACAGGCTAATGCTCTAACCTAAACACACTGGCCAGGGAGAGCAAGTCTATTTTAAAGTAAGCATCAGAAAAAGGTGGCAGGAACCCACTTATCTTTTATCTTTCCTTTGATAGCATTGTTAGAGTGTGGACTTACCTCTGTGATTTTGTACTATAATTTTATTTAAAAAGGGGAAATTTTTAAAGTATATTTTATTGATTTTTTGCAGAGAGGATGGGAGAGGGAGAGAGAGAGTTAGAAACATCGATGAGAGAGAAACATCAATCAGCTGCCTCCTGCACACCCCCCACCAGGGATGTGCCTGCAACCAAGGTACATACCCTTGACCGAATCGAACCTGGGACCCTTGAGTCCACAGGCCGACACTCTATCCACTGAGCCAAACTGGTTAGGGCAAAAAGGGGAAATTTTTGCCCTAGCCAGTTTGTCTCAGTAGATAGAGCGTCGGCCTGCGAATCACAGGGTCCCGGTTTGATTCTGGTCAAGGGCTTGTACCGTGGTGCAGGTTCCTCCTCTGCCCGGGCCCTCATGGGGCTCATGCAGGGGCAACCAATCGATGTGTTTTTCTCACATTGATGTTTCTCTCTTCCTTTCATTCTCCCTTTAAAAAAAAAAAAAAAAAAAAGGTAAAATATCCTTGGCCCTAGCCGGTTTGGCTCGGTGGATAGAGGGTCAGCCTGCGGACTGAAGGGTCCCCAGGTTCAATTCCGGTCAAGGGCACATGCCAAGGTTGCGGGTTCGATCCCCAGTAGGGGGCATGCAGGAGGCAGCCAGTCAATAACTCTCTCTCATCATTGATGTTTCTGTCTCTTTCCCTCTCCCTTCCTCTCTGAAATCAATAAAAATATATTTTAAAAACATATCCTTGTGTGAGCATTAACAAAAATAAATAAATAAAAATGGGAAATTTTTGCAAGGCTCTGTGAATGTAAAAGTAGAACAAGCACCTTTACCAGGTATCTGTGTTTCAGCTGCAGTTAGAAGTGGATCGCTTGGAAGAACTGAAAATGCAAAACATTAAGAAATTGAGGCAACACGAGTGGAGCTGGCTAAGTGCTGGGACCACTGTTTCTACAGCCAGGAGCAGAGACAAGCTTTTGCTGCTTACCATGATGGTTAGTACAGGAGCGCTGGCCTTTATGTGGCCTGCACTTGTGAAGATGTGCAGATGTTCACCAGAAAGTGTTTCCTCTGCTGAACAGATAAAACTGCCTTTTCAAGCCTTTCACCATAAGTTGCCATTCCTGTGTCAGTGAGCATTTGCAGGTGCTACTGGGAAATAAGGGATGTCTTGATTTCTGAAGCAGCTTATCACTGTAGCCCAGGGGTGGGCAAACTTTTTGACTCGAGGGCCACAATGGGTTCTTAAACTGGACCGGAGGGCCGGAACAAAAGCATGGATGGAGTGTTTGTGTGAACTAATATAAATTCAAAGTAAAGGAGCGGAGGGGAGAGCAAGAGAACCGGATAGAACAGCCGGATCCGGCCCGCGGGCCGTAGTTTGCCCAAGGCTGCTGTAGCCTATAGTTGCGAAGCTCAAGTTTATCAGCGCTTGCTTACTCTATGCCAGGTGCAATGTCAAGCTCTTAACAATAATATCTCAATCTCATGTCAAGAGATGAGGACACAAAGGTGCATAAATGTTGAGCAACTTGAACCAGAGGCACAGCGGGTAAAGGGCAGAGTTCACATTTAAGGCCACAGAGTCTGACCCCAGAGCCCAGCAGAATTCTAGTCTGACCTGACCTGAGTATAAAGATGAGGTTATCTACTAAATTCCACATTGGGGACATTTTCTGTGCCCCAACCCACTCCTGAGCAGGGTGGATTGAAAGAGAGCTAAGAAAAGGTGAGAGATGACACAGGTTTGTGAATCTTAGTCATTTTAGTCCACACTTTAGGTCCTTACTCCCTTCTCCCGCCAGGAGGATGGTGACAAACCAGATTTTTATTATCCACAATGTATACTTATTCATGTAGCGTTTTTACTATCGTGAAAAATAATCTATTTCCAGTTTAGGGAATGAGGGGTTAGAAAGTAAGATGCTAAACACTAGAGGAATTTTTTTTAAACTCCTGGGCTTCTATCTTGCAGAGGACTACACAGCAAGTCTGCTCCAGGTCCATGATGATGAGGTTGTGCGGTTAAACTACTACGAGGTTCGCAAAGAACTCTTTGAAGGCGTGCAGAAGTGGGAAGAAAGCTGGAGGCTTTTCTTAGAGTTTGAGGTACTGCCCTCACTTTCCTCTGTTTTCCTCAGAGGACAATGAAGTATTAAGAAAGCATGCCCTTGCCCTGGCCTGTTTGGCTCAGTGGATAAAGCGTCGGCCTGTGGACTGAAGGGTCCCGAGTTCAGTTCTGGTCAAGAGCACTGGTCAGGGAGCAACAGGGAGACAACCAGTTGATGTGAGAGAGACATCTACCAGTGGTTTCTCTCTGTCTTTTCCCCTCCCTTCCCCTATCTCTACAAATGGAACAATATCTTTGGGAGAGGATTAAAGAAAAAAAGAAGAAGGAAAGAAAGCATGTCCTTTATAGAGTCAGTCTCCTTTTCTCCTTACTGAGTTTCTAATACCAGTGTCTTCATCACTGAGACTCTAGCTTACTACTGACCCATCTGTATTTGTGAGGCTCACGTACAGGAACATATAAGAGAAAAGCCCTGAACAAATGGCTTCATTCAGGTATAAGTTTCTGGCATAAAGGAAGTCCAGAGGGGCCAGTGAAGGGCAGGTGTGGCTGTTCCACAGTCAGTGGGGTCCCAGGCTTCTCCAGCTCGCGGACCTTATCCTAGGTTGGCCCTCGCGCTCCACCACAGCCCTCAGGCACCATGTGGAGAAAGAGACATAGAAGGCACTGTCCCCACAGCCCCTCTAAGGGCTCTTCCAGCTCTCGTCCCAGCATCTCTCGCATGTGCCATGCTGGTGAGGCTGGCGGTCCTGCTGCCACAGAGGAATTCGGTTGTTACTGAGGAGGGAGAGAAGGATAGAATATTTTCTCTTCCAACTTTTGCTGTTTTCTTAGAAAATCGCCTGGGTGTTAGTGCACATTTGTATGCTGAATTCCGTTTCTTCTGATCGACATAGCACCGGCAGGTTCCCTCAGAGCATTTCAGAGCTCGGGGCTGGGACTAGGAGGAGGCATAATGGACACAAAATTCAAGCAGCCTTGCTCTTAGGTTCATGCTGGCCCCGTTAGAGTCTGATGGGTCCTTCAGGGAGTCCTGAGTTCAACCTCACGTTTACAGGTGGGAAACTAGGACTCAGACCTGGGGAGAACTGTGTGAGACCTGACAGCTGTTTAAGGACAGGTTTCCCCGTCCTCAGTGACCCCTGACTTCTGCTTGGAAGCAAGGAGGAGGAGGAATAAACGTCAGTAAAGAGCCAAATAAGTAACCCTTGTTGACATGCAAGTGTTTAAGAATAAATAAGAGACTAACTCCCATTCCTTTTAGGAATTGTTTATAGGCCTTCACCGACAAAGCAGGCTGGGAGGGGAATGGAATTTCTTCACAAGCTTAGCAAATTGTCAGGATTTCTTCTGTACTTTTCTGATGATCTGCCCCTAACTTTGAGTGTACACGTCTAATTCCTATTTCTAAATTATATGCTTATACTACTGTTCTGGTATACTGTATGCATGATAGAATTAAAAAAAAAAAAAACAGAAAAAAAAGAGCCTAACATACTATATATTTTTGTCCATTTTATGAGGGTCAATTCAATGAAAACCAGATTATCTGTGACCCTTAACCTTGCATATTTAAGCTGCATTGTCTCAATAGGCAGAAAGAGTGTGGACAAGTAGGGGTGCCCACCAGTCTCCGAGTGTGGACCTTTCCCTTGTCCCCCCACATAGCTCATTTCCTGTAGGTGACGTAATCTTTTGACATCTGAACCAAGGAAGGGAGCCAGTGCGGTGGCGCGTTAATATTGCAGCCTGTCTTTTTAGATGACAAAGGAAGCACTGGTTTTCCTGCACCAAGTGGATGTGCTCACACCCAGCTCCCCTGCCTTAGGACCCTCCATTCCTCACTGCTGAGAGGCAGTGGGAATGCAAACCTCACAGACTCCTTAACCAGTTAACTGCCACGCATCCAAAACAGAAACCATCCCCACACACCACGATATTTTGAATTTAAAAAGTCAATTTGCAATGAATATTACAAAAATAAATATATTACTCCCAATTCGGGTGTTCTTGAATATTTTCAGCTGAAAATTCACACAAAAAATTATTTTAAAGTTGGTCAGGGCTACCACTTAGGGAAAACATTATATATATATAGACGCGTGTGGTGTGTGGGGAAGGTCTGCCGCTTGGGTCTATAGATGCTTATGGCGTACAATGGGTTAATAATGTACATCCGAGTATGACAGCAAGGAGTCCTAGCAGAAGTGATCGGTCTGATTGCCTGTCCCAGGGTTTACTCTGATTCAAATGTATTTTCACAGAGAAAAGCATCAGATTCAAGTCGACTTACCAATCGTGGAGCAAATCTTCTAAAAGAGGAAAAGCAACGAGCCAGTCTCCAAAAAACACTCCGTAAGGTAACAGTGTTAATAGTTTCGGTGCTTGACTACAAAATACCTCACTTTTGGTGGATTCTCTGCTTTGAATCATTTGCCCCAAACTGTCTTCTCTTTCAAAGGGTAGGCAAGGATCAGTGACACTGGGCCTTATGGCATCCGCAGCTGTATGTCGAGGTGTATTAGTTTTCTAGCACGGCCATAACAAAACACCCCCGACTGGGCGGCCTGAACAAAGACATGTATTTTCTCACAAGTCCGGGGGCTGGAAGTCTAAGATGAAGGCCTAGGCAGGGCTGGTTTCTTCCGAGACGTGTAGGTGGTTGTCTTCCTCCTGTCTTCACACGTCAAATAAAACCACATTCCTAGATACTGGAGGATAGACTTCATCATATGAACGGGGTGGGAAGGGGACACAGTTCAGCCGATAACACAGAGCAAGCTCTTTATCTTGAGCAAGTTCTGTGGGCTTAAGTATCTTCTCTATCTTAACAATAATAGTATTTACTGAATGAAGGGCCAGGTATTATTTCAAAGTGCTTTCCATTTTTGCAGATGAGGAAACGGGGCACTGAGAACTTAAGTAACTTGCCCACTTTTCACAGCTCGCAGGAGGCGGGTCCGGGCCTGACCCAGATGGTGCTGCCCTCACTGCATGCCATCCTCTCACTTTCAGCACCAAAACCAGTGGCCACGCTGGGCCTGTGTATTGGGAACAAACCATCCCTCGCCTTTGGTTTCAGCTACTCTGACATTTCCCCAAGTGGGTCCAGCTCCCCGGAGTCAGCCTAGTGATGCTCTGGGAAAGGAGTAATCATTCTGGGGGGAAATCATTTCCTTCAGGCTTCACACCAAAGGTTTGAAGTAAATGACACGTGCTTGTGTCTGGTCTCAGGTGGAAGAGGAACTGAAGGCCCAGATTGAAATGTGGGAACAGAAACACTTAACAGCATTTGTGGTCCATGGGCAGAAATTCATGGAATATGTGACTGAGCAGCGGGAGATGCATCGGTTAGAGAAAAAGCGAGCGAAGCAGGAAAGGGTACGTGAACCCAGTTTGGGAAGAGGGAAGGGTGGCCATGTGAGCAGCCCAGACCTGCTCTCTCCCTGGGATGTGTCACTGTTGCTTCTGCCTGTCACACAGCAACTGAAGAACAAGAAGCAGACAGAGACAGAGATGCTGTATGGCAGTACTTCCAGACCACCCAACGAGCAGTGAGGAGTGCCTCCCACCACACCGGGCAAAGTGCGCAAGGTAAGGAGGCTCCATGGCCCACTGGTGTGAGGGCGTGTGGAGGGCAGGGCCACGGCCGTCTCTTGCCATGTGTCCTGCAGAGATTGCCCTGCAGGGATGGGGAAGGGGTTTTGGAGACTTTCAGTTGAGTCCATTTGAGATTGGAACATTATTTCTCTTCTCCTACTCATACTTGACAATATATAAAAACCATTTTAAAAGCACCTGTACCATAATTCCAAGAAGTCTACTAAAACTATTTGGTGTTTTTCTTGCTTTTTAAAAAAATATATTTTTATTGATTTCAGAGAGGAAGGGAGAGAGAGAGAGAGATAGGAACATCAATGATGAGAGAGAATCATTGATTGGCTGCCTCCTGCACGCCCTGCATTGGGGATCAGTCCCACAACCCGAGCATGCGTCCCGCTGGTTCATAGGTCAATGCTCAACCACTGAGTCACCTTGGTTGGGCTTAAAACAGCTTTTAAAAATAATGTATGTTTACAAAGTAGAGTTCACATTATATAATTTTGATTTCTGTCTTTTTGCCTATTTTATATTGTTTGTGGGTTTTTCTTCATAGCATCAAACTCTCTTTAAATACATGTTCATTGTTAGCTACTTATTTCTGTCCTCTTAACATTTTATGAAACTAGCTCTCTATTGTTAAATATTATTATGAAAATAATGTGAACTTCTTAAAACATATAACATTAACATTCAGTTCCAGAAAGGTTTATTTTAATTAAAAGTTTGAGAATCTCTCTGCTAAGAGTACAAGGTGGGCTATCCTTGCTGTCAAAGTGCTGCCCTCATATGTTTCTTGTTTTTAACTTATTATTTTAATTTTAAATGTAGATTAATTTTTAATTGACTTTAGAGAGAGAGAGGAAGGGGGACAAACAGAAAAACATTGATTTGTGTTCCACTTACTAATGGCATTCATTGGCTGATTCTTGTATATGCCCTGACCTGGGATCCAACTGCAGTCTTGGTGTGTTGGGACAACACTCTAATTAGCTGAACTACTCAGCCAGGGTTATATTATTTTTTATTTTGTAATTACAGTTGTTGTATACTCGAAACTAATATAATGCTGTACCACTCCGTGACTAAACATTTAAATAGCTTAGAAAGTGATCACCCCGATAAGTCCAGTACCCACCTGGCACCATACATAGTGATTACAGTATTGACTGCGTTCCCTGTGCTGTGTGTTCCCTCCCCAGGACGACTTTGTAATCACCATTTTGTGCTTCTTAATCTCTTCATCTTTCACCTAGCCTTCCAACCCTCCTTCCTCTGGCAGCCGTCAAAATATTCTCTGTATCTATAAGTCTGTTGTTGTTTTTTTCCCTTTGTTTTTTATTTGTTTAATAAATCTTTATTGTTCAGATTATTACAATTGTTCCTCTTTTTCCCCCCCATAGCTCCCCTCCACCAGGCTCCCACCCCACCCTCTGCTCTTACCAACCCCCTCCACTGTCCTAATCCATAGGTGTACGATTTTTGTTCAGTCTCTTCCCGCAATCCCCACACCCCTTTCCCCCTAGAATTGTCAGTCCACTCCTTTTCTATGCCCCTGATTCTATTATATTCACCAGTTTATTCTGTTTATCAGATTTTTTAAAATTTTATTTTATTTTTTAATTGTTTGAAGTATTACAAATAGAACATATGTCTCCTTTTTTTTTCCCCATTGAACTCCCCCGGCCTCCCCTTCCCCCCAATACATGCCTTTACCTGCCCCCACCCCCTAGTGTCTTGTATCCATTGGTTATGCTTATATGCATGTGTACAAGTCCTTCAGTTGATCTCTTACAGCCCCCGCCCCCAACCTCCCCTGCCTTCCCGCTGTAGTTTGACAGTCTGTTCAATGCTTCTTTGCCTCTGTATCTCTTTTTTCCCCATTTCTTTCCTTAAAAAAATCTTGCCTCTGCAGACTATAAATAAACATATAGTAACAAAAAATATTAGTCCCAATTTCAATGTCCAACAGTTCTGAGTCCCCGTTTCAATGTCAAACAGTTCCTTATGTGTACATGTCAGCAATGATATCTGGATGGTGGGCCCATGGTGGCAATGCTGGTCCGACCCTCTCTGGTTTGGTCCTAGGCAATCTGCTGTGTCGTACAGCTGCTGACTGCAAGCGTGGCAAGGCATCGTCAGCATCTTCCATCTCTGGACTGTTTCTCCTCTTGTCTTCTTATTCATTTGATTTTTAGATTCACTTGTTGATAGATATGTATTTGTTGTTCATAATTTTTATCTTTACCTTTTTCTTCTTCTTCCTCTTCTTAAAGAATACCTTTCAGCATTTCATATAATACTGGTTGCTAACTTTTTTTTTCCAGAGTTCAAATGAGGCTTGCTTATTTATTTATTTTTAATTTAATAAATCTTTATTTTTCAGATTATTACAATTGTTCCTCTTTTTCCCCCATAGCCCCCCTCCACCCAGTTCCCACCCCACCTTCTGCCCTTACTCCCCCCCCACTTTCCTCATCTATAGGTGTATGATTTTTGTCCAGTCTCTTCCCGCACCACCCACACCCCTTTCCCCCCGAGAATTGTCAGTCCACTCCCTTTCTCTGCCCCTCATTCTATTATATTCATCAGTTTATTCTGTTCATCAGATTTTTTATTCACTTGATTTTTAGACTCACTTGTTGATAGACATGTATTGGTTGTTCATAATTTTTATCTTTACCTTTTTCTTCTTCATCCTCTTCTTAAAGAACACCCTTCAGCATTTCATACAATACTGGTTTGGCTGTGATGAACTCCTTTAGCTTTTTCTTATTGGTGAAGCTCTTTATCTGACCTTCAATTCTGAATGATAGCTTTGCTGGGTAGAGTAATCTTGGTTGTAGGTTCTTGTTATTCATCACTTTGAATATTTCTTGCCACTCCCGTCTGGCCTGCAATAGTTTCTGTTGTGAAATCAGCTGACAATCGTATGGGTGCTCCCTTGTAGGTAATTAACTGTTTTTCTCTTGCTGCTTTTAATATTCTCTCTTTGTCTTTTGCTCTTGGCATTTTAATTATGATGTGTCTTGGTGTGGTCCTCTTTGGATTCCTTTTGTTTGGGGTTCTGTGTGCTTCCTGGACTTGTAAGTCTATTTCTTTCACCAGGTCGGGGAAGTTTTCGGTCATTAATTCTTCAAATAGGTTTTCAGTATCTTGCTCTGTCTCTTCTTCTGGCACCCCCATAATTCGGATGTTGGTACGCTTGAGGTTGTCCCAGAGGCTCCTTAGACTATCTTCAAATTTAGGGATTCTTTTTTCTTTTTGCTTTTCTGGTTGAGTGTTTTTTGCTTCTTTGTATTTCAACTCTTTGACTTGATTCTTGTGGTCCTCTAGTCTGCTATTAGGTCTCTGTATAATATTTTTTATTTCAGTCAGTGTATGTTTAATTTCTAGTTGGTCCTTTTTCATATCCTCAAGGGTCTCACTAAATTTATTGGCCTTTTCTAGAAAATTCTTGAAAAACCATATAACCCTGGTTTTGAACTCTATATCCAGTCTTTTGTTTTCCTCCATTTCTTTCATTTGTGATCTGTTTCTTTGTCTCTGCATTTTGGTTGCTTCCCAGAGTTGGTAGTGTAGTTTTGTGTGGTAGGTGTCCTCTAGGGCACAGTGGCTCAGCCTCCCTAGTTACCTGAGGTGGACACTCTTGGTTCACCCCTTTGTGGGCTTGTTGTTGTTAAGCCTTGATTGTTGTTGGTATCACTGGGAGGAATTGACCTCTAGGCCAATTGGCTGTGAGGATCAGCTTTGTCTATGCTGGGAAAACTTCTGTGCTGGAGACACTCTTATGAGACAAGACTTGCAAAATTGCAAAAGCCTCTGTGCTCAGCTTGGATGGGGCAGAGTTTCAGGGCAAAGCAGACAGCCTTGGTTTCTCATCAGCCCTGCCCTATGAGGCCCCTGGGTTTCAGTGTCCCTCCGTAATCCCTGCAAGCACCTGTGAGAGAAAGCCACCCCCAAGTTTTGCCCGCTGCCAGACAGTCCAGTTTCTCCCCAAATGAGTCGTGTTCCCAGAAACTTGCCCGGAACTGCAGTTCAGCCCAGTCGGGAGCTTCTGTCTCCCTCCTGCTTTAGAAAGCCAGCCGCGCACTCAGCCTCCCGTGCATTCAGCAGTCAGTCCACTCTACGGGTGCGTGCCTCCAGACCTCTGCCTTCCGCAGCTCCCGAGTCTCGGTGTGCTTTCTCTTTTCCTGATAGTCCAGATTCCCCCCGAATGAGTCTGGTTTCCCAGCATCTCGCCCGGGACTGGAGTTCAGTGCAGTCGGGAGTTTCCTTCTCCCTCCCACTTTAGAAAGCCATCCGCGCACTCTGCCGTCCCTGCACACAGCCGCCCGTCCTCTCTGCATGTGAGTCTCTGTACCTCAGCCTTTTGCAGCTCCTCTGAGTCTCAATGTGCTTTCCTCTTTTCTTCTAGGTGCAGAATTTCCACTCAGCCAGCTTTCCTTTGATTCTGGATGGTGTCCATTTTGTCTTTTAGTTGTAGTTTTGATATTGTGCGAGGCAGCAGTGTAGGTATTTACCTATGCCACCATCTTGGTTTCTCCTGGTTTCTAACTCTTTATCCCTCTCCCTACCTCTCTGTAAAAAATCAATGAAATATATTTAAAAATAATAATCTAACAATTTTTTATTACCCTGGCCCTTCTAGTTTGTTCACCTCAAAATTTGCTGCAGTCAAAATCTCATGGTAAAAGAAGGATAATCCTGTAATCAGTCTCAGAATGTGTCTTTTGTAGTCAGTCAGCATGTCTGTTGATGCTGATGGCAGTAGTCTTCACTGCTTGCCAGTGTTTGTTGCCACTGAGGCAAAGCTGTTCTGCTCAGGAAATGAGAATTGACATGCAACAAAGCGCACTTTTTAATGCATACTACTTGGTGAGCTTTGACATAAGGATAAAACTGTGAAACTGTCACACATGAGATATGATTATCTGTCACCAATATATTGGGTGGGGCAAAAATTTGTTTAACAGTTCTAAGTATGCTAAACACAGAACTTATTCTTTTAAAAAATATTTGAATAATTACTTTTATTTTATTGTTTTTTTAGGGAGATGGAAGGGGAAGGGAGAGAGAGATACATTGTTCTCTTGCATCTTCCCTGCTACCTACATGTGATGGATATGGGCATGTGCCCTGTCCTGGAATGGAACCAACGACATTTCAGTAAATGGGACAATGCCCAATCAACTGAGCCATACTGGTCAGGGCAGAGTATATTCGTGTATTATTATTTATTAATTATATTTTTTCATACCATCAAATCTAAACCTACTTTTGATACCTCTTACCCTTTTATAATATCTTTCTGTTTTCCTCAGCCCTCAATGCAGTCATTGATAGTCCTTCCTATACAATAGATTAGTTCATATTTTTCATAATTTTATAGGCTCTATAAGGTGTGTTGTTTAACAAATAGTGGTTTTCTTCATGAAACACAGTTATTTAGGGACTCAACACTTATCCTTATGTGAATAGTTACTTTTTGATTGGTGAGTAGTATTGTGTTCTATGCAAAATGACTTTGCCTATTGATCTGTCTATGATTATGGTTATTTCCAGGTTTGGGGTATTATAAATAAACCTTCTGGGAATATTTGTGTTCAGTTATCTTTATTTATGTAAATGTTTTACTTATCTAACTGTTGTTGTGAAGGTGAATGTTTCACACATTACGACATGCGGAAATGTGGCCCAACATGGTCATTGCTTTTGCCTTCCACACACCCACACTATAAAGTAAATCCAGTTTTATGCAACTCTGCGAGCACATGCACTGGTTAATCTTTTTAAAGAGCACCCAGAATTGAGTTCAGTGTTAACTCACTTTTGTTTTAATTCAATTTACCTAAGAATTTTTTTCCTTTATTGTTTAAGGTATTACAAATCTGTCCTTATCCCACCATTGTCTCCCACCCCCCAATCCTGCCCTCACTCTCACCCCCTGTTGTCTGTGTCCATTGCTTATGCTTATATGCATGCATACAAGTCCTTTGGTTGATCTCTACCCCTTACCCCCACCCTCACCTACCTTCCGTCTGAGGTTTGAGCATGTGCCGATGCTTCTCTGTCTCTAGATCTGTTTTTATTCATCGGTTTGTGTTATTCATTATAATCCACAAATGAGTGAGATCATGTGATAAATATCTTTCTCTGACTTATTTCACTTAGCATAATGTTCTCCAGCTCCATCCATTTGCAAATGGTAGGAGTTCCTTCCTTTTTACAGCAGCATATTATTCCATTGTGTAGATGTACCACACCAGTCAGAAAGGATATATGCACCCCTATATTCATAGCAGCACAATTTACAAAATCTAAGAATTTTTTTAAAATATATTTTATTGATTTTTTACAGAGAAGAAGGAAGAGTGATAGTCAGAAACATCGATGAGAGAGAAACATCGATCAGCTGCCTCCTGCACACCTCCCACTGGGGATGTGCCCGCAACCAAGCTACATGCCCTTGACCGGAATCGAACCTGGGACCCTTCAGTCCGCAGGCTGACGTTCTATCCACTGAGCCAAACCGGTTTTGGCGAAAATCTAAGAATTTTTTATGGTGAACAGTTTTTCACACATTTATTTACACTGTCTTTATCTCCTTTGTTAAAAAGGTCAGCTCATAATCTCTTTCAAATTGTTTAAATAAATTCATTATTTTAACCTGAAGGAGGACTGTGTGGCATCTAAGACATATGTTTGAATTTCACTCATTTCTCAATGACTCAAGTGACTTCTTTGCATTAAGGAACCATAGGTTTTGAATACTGGAAGGAAACTTCTTCTTCATTTTTATCCTATGTTCAACTTAAGCCAACTTGTAGCATATATTGATATATTTAATATGCATTGTTTACATTCTCCAGTACCCTTTTTTAAGTTTAAGCACTGAATAATACATTAAGTGAAGTCTAGGTTTATAATATTTGTTACTTTTCCTGGTGTAAATGCTCTCATCATTGTCAGTTGCAAACTACTAAAATGATGGCACTGAAAATAGACATGTTAAGATATATCAGTAGCACATCATTATATTTTACTTGCAACATGCTGATTCAATAGCAACAAATATGCTCAAAAACTCTCATAATAATATAAAATCATTGGTAACTGCCCATTTTTAAAACTTTCTTAAAGTTTGATGTAAGTATTTGATTTAAAGTATATATTTTTGAAACATGTGCTTTTGGTGTTTCCATGCATTCCTGTATTGCTGAAGCCAAGATCCTCCTGCCCTTATCAGTACTTCATTCTCGGCATATAAAAGAACTGATGCAAAAATACAGCCTGGCTTAGAAATAGCTTACTTGTAATATATCCATGTAAAAAGTCACTTATGAAACCCAATTAATCCTAATTTGCCTTCCACCACTCCCTGTCATCATGATTTTGTATCTGTCTATTCATACATAATTGGGTATTTTACATACATTGCTGCATATGTCTTGCCAAATTCAAATAGCTCATTAGGTCGGAGAATCATCTCAATACGCCCAGGTTGGAAGTTCCATCACCGGTCAGGGCAATTACAAGAATCAATTGCTGAAGATATGAAAGTACAGAACAAAAGAACTGCTGTGTGTGTGTCTCTCTGTCCCTATTTTCCTCTCACTCTAAAACCAATGTATGTGTTTATTCACCCAGTCAGTCCACACACATGTGAACACCAGCACAGCCCAGGGGCCCCGTGGTGACCAGCAGCCAGGGTTCTCATGAGGGTAGAGCAGGCAATGGTGCAGAGAACAGTATGGGAGGTGCTGCTGCTGTAAGTGCGGCAGGTGTAAGTGTGGCAGGTGGGGAACCTGGGCTGAGCTGCACAGTCACCCACAGGGGATGATGGCATCCCTGGGACTAAAAGCAAAGAAGCTGGGAGAAGCTCTGAGCTGGGACACGCCCCTGTGGTCTCTGCACCTCCAGGTGGGGTTTAGGCTGGGTTATTGCACATTCAGATGGTTGAGAAGCTCAGATTCCTCTCAGGTGGCAAGGCTGGGAGCAGCAGTGGCTGCTGGGCAGGTGGGTGTGTGTGTGGGAGGCAAAAGCCCAGGGCAGTTGCCAGGGAGAACTGGTGCTTGGCCATGTGTGTGGCTCTGAGGCCCTCCCTAGTCCCAGTCCAGGCTGGTGGTCTCTCTGTTCTTTGGGGCCATGGTTAGTGGGAAAGGGAGCAAGCTCTGCTGCAGGAGTTCCTGGGGGGTCATGACCTGAGAGTCAGCATGTGCTCCAAGGAAACTTGTGAGCCAGGCAGAAATAACCTAGTCCAGTGTAATGAAGTGCTCCAGCCATTGCCCTGCCCAGGGAGGGAGAGGAGCTACCATAGTACTGTCCTGGGCGGTGAGAAAACTATATTACCCAGAAGGAACTGCATTCCCATGGGCGGAGCTAAAGGGCATTTTAGTGTTTGCACATCCAGCTAGGGCGGGACTTCCTGCTTCCTTCTCACTGTGTGGTCATTTTAACATTTAGATCTTTGTTCACAGAGTCACAGGCTTCAGGGAGCTGGTCGGGAGCAGGAGGAGTCCTGGGGGGCAGCTGCCTGTGGTGCGGGGTGTGTCTGAGGCTCCTTGAGCCCCAACAGACCGAGATCGGGTCTCCGTGCCTCCCGGACTCCTCTCTGCTCACAGCGTTCCCACAGCCTGACCCCACTTCACCCTCCAGCCTGGGGGACCCGCGCCTCTCAGGTCCTGCCGCCCAGGTCCCAGCGTTCAGAATGGTGTGTCCCTCGTGGGTGACACATGGGTGATGGGGGAAGAGGGTGGAAGGCTGCAGTGCCACCTTGTAAGGACGTGATGGTGGCACTGAGCTGGGAGGATTCGGAAACCCGGGCCTGTTTGGGTCTAAAGGCAACAAAGATGAGGTGTGGTTTTGCAGGAGGAGTTTTACTTTCATTCTCAGAACGCTGGGGCCATAGATGGTTGTGAAAAAAAAGAGGGACATTCTCTGGGGTAATGGTCTAACTTTTCCTAACATTGCTCAGAGGAAGAACAGACTAGAAGACAGAGGACAGCAGCTGTGGACAGGAAGGGGAAGTCCTGTAAATGATAAGGGAACTGGCAAGAGTGAGCACTGAGGACTGAGCCCTGATATCATACAGGATCTGGAGGGCACCTGGCCTCGGGGCTGGGCAAGGTACTGAGCAGCCTGAGCCATAGAGCCTGGTGGCTGCCAGGCTCCCAACAGACCCTTTTCTTTCCACAAATTCCTGCAAATGCAGAATCGTTAGGTGTACGCTTTTGTGGAGCTTATTTCAGGGCCTCTCACACTTGTGGCCTCTGAGATAGTGATGCGCTTGGACTGTCAGCCACTCCTGTAGCCCTTGGACCTGGGGCCTTTGAACAGACAGTGAGCACACAATCCTAAGGCCACGACTAGGCCTTCATGTTGTACATCTTGTTCTTGGCCACCAGTGGGATGAGTGGGAGTTCTTCCAGGACATAGGTTCCAGAATGTGCCAAGGCTTGGAGTAAACAGTGAGCTGAATTAGTAACCTGCAGGTATGTTTTTTAAAATACATACATATTTTCATTGATTTTATATTTACAAATGAAATGAGAGAGAGATGGAGAAACAGGGATGAGCAAGAAACAACGGTTTGTTGCCTCCTGCACAACCCCTACAGTGCATCCAGCTCACAACCCAAGCATGTGACTTTACCATTGAAGGGGTCTATGCTCAACCAACTGAGACACATCAGCCAGGACTGCAGATCACTTACATACAGGGAATCATGGTCTGGTTGGTAATGGTAGTAGTAGCCCAGAAGGGAAAGTGTGAGCCTGAGGACTGGCTTTCTTGCTGGGGCCACTGTTGGTTGGAGGTTGGTGTCATAACACAGCACAGGGACAGACGTTGTTATGTCGAGTGTGGGGGACAGATAATGGTTTTTCGGTGGCCGACGCCGAAAACTAATTAAAACAAAATGAGACTAGGGCTGATACATACCAACATTTTGAAAATCTCACCAGGATTTTGTTGTGACCCTCGGTGTGTCCTGGCTGTGGGGAGTTGCAGTCAGTCTTGTGGATTAGCTAAGAGGCTTGAGTGGTCATCTGTGAGACTCACTGGGCATGCTGCAGAGGGCCATCGAGGCTGGGACTTCAGTGACGGTTAACTGAGAGATGTTGGCTGTGACTAGTGAAGGGACATCAAGTGCAGCATCACAGGAGGTGGCCTATGGATCTCTGAGATCTGATTGTTGCTCTTAATAGTTGAGGTTGAAGGAAAAAAACAGCCATGGAGAGAGGCCTACATAGCAGGACTCAAGGCTGCCTCTATGAGTGTGGACTGTCAGAGTCTGGGCAGTGCTTGACCCTGATTCCATTTGGCAACCATCCTCTGGACCACACATGCTGAGTAATAAGTAAAAGGCCAGGATATGAGTATGGGGGCCGGGGCTGTGGAAGTGCAGGTGTGAGAGAGGTGTGGTGGAAAGAGTCATGTGCACTTGGAGAGGGAATGTGAATTCATGGCCACAGCACCATGACATTGACAGAAGAGTGAGTGAAGGAAGAGTCTGTTTCTGGTTGTGCCTGGATGTAACAACAAGGTGAATTTTAGGGTAACTGCCTGTAAAGAAAGGGGTTTGGGTGCTACATTCTAGGTTAAGGGCTTAGGTGCCATTTAACTAACCACCTGACTTTCGTTGTTGGGAGGAAACACTGGTTGATGGGAATGAGATAGCATACATCAATGTTACCAGGCGTGTAAATCTCCACTGGCATGGGTAAGGAAGAAGGGTAAGAGAGAAATAGATGTTGGAGGTGGTGAACTATAATTTTGGAAAAGAAGGTGATTATGAAATAACTTATCCTCACCATGGCTAATTTGCATTACCTTTGAAGGGGTGCCTCTGGGAATGAAGCTGTGTGAGAGAAGTGTTGTTCAAAGAACTATGTGCAGCCGATTGTGAAAAGTGTTGGCTTCAGCACCTTGGGAATGGGGTCAAGAGGGTGAAGTGAGATGCCATGTTTTTGGTGTCTTAGAGGAACAATCCGAGGGTCTACAGGCTATTTCCTGAGACTATCAGTATCAAATCACTCACACTCTCTTTATGGCCAACATCCCCCTCTAACCTATGTTTTTGACACCCAATCTATTGATAAGAGGCGGTGTGACATACATGGGGGTCCAGAGCACAGGTAACTTCTATCTGCTCAATTTAATTTTCTAACGGAGGCATACCTAGATTTTTATTTGGATCTGCTTTTTAAGGCTTTACTTAGGCATATGTATCACTGGCAAACAATGAAAAGTACTTTTCTGATGTGTACTCTTTGGTGAGTTTGAACATACGGATCACGCTCTGAAACGTTCACAGGTGAAATAAGCTTCTCTGTTACACATATCCATGGTGAGGCAAAAGTAGGCTTACAGTTGTGAGTATGCAAAACACAGTTTATTCTCTGTTCTTAAATAACTACGTTATATATTTGAAATGATATTTTCATTGATTTTTAGAGAGGAAGGGAGGAGGAGAGAAACATCAACCTTCCGGCTCCTATAAGCCCACTACTGGGGATCCAGGAACGCATGTGCCCTGACCTGAAATTGAACCAGTGACATTTTAATGAATGGAATGACGCTCAATTAACTGAACCACACTGGATATGGTGGTGTTTATACTTGTATTATCATTTATTATTTTCAATACCAACAACTGTAAATCTACTTTTGCCACACCCTGTATTTACCTCATGCCCTTTTATTTTAATATATTTTTATTGATTTCAGAAAGGAAGGGAGACGGAGAGAGAGATAGAAACATCAACCATGAGAGAGAATCATTGATTGGTTGCCTCCTGCATGCCCCCATTGGGGTTCGAGCCCGCAACCCTGGCATGTGCCCTTGCCTGAAATCAAACTTGGGACCTTTCAGTCCGCAGGCCAACTATCTGTCCACTGAGCCAAACAAGCTAAGGCCCTCCTCCCCTTTTATCCTCTTTCTGCTTCCCAAGCCCTCCATGCTAGCATTGATATAACTTCTTTTGAAATAGATTAGTTCATATTTTTCATTATTTATAGGCATTATAAGGTGTATAATCTTTAAGCAACACTGACATCCTTCATGCTACACAGTTATTTTGAGATTCAGCAATGACATTTATGTAAATAGTTAATTTTTTGTTTCTAAGAAATATTGTATTATTTGGATTATCCACTTATCCTTTGATCTGTCTATGGTTTTGTTTATTTTCACGTTTGGGGTTTTATAAATAAAACTGCTGGCATTATTGTTCTGCTTTTTTGTTTTGTTTTGTTTTTGTATTTTTTAATTTCTTTATTGATTAAAGTATTACATATTTGTCCTCACCCCCCCATGACCTTCCCAAACCCCACCCAGTCATGCCCCCACCCACCCTGTTGTCTGAGACCACTGGTTAGGCTTATATGCATGCATACAAGTCCTTTGGTTGATCTCTCCCCCTTACCTCTACCATCCCCTACCTTCCCTCTGAGGTTTGACAGTCTGATCGAAGCTTCCCTGTCTCCAGGTCTGTTTTTGTTCATCAGTTTATGTTGTTCATTATTTCCCATAGATGAGTGAGATCATGTGATATTTTTCTTTCATTTCCTGGCTTATTTCACTTAGCATAATGCTCTCCAGTTACATCCATGTTGTTGCAAATGGTAGGAATTCCTTCTTTTTTAGCGCAGCGTAGTATTCCATTGTGTAGATGTACCACAGTTTTCTAATCCACTCATCTGCTGATGGGCACTTAGGCTGTTTCCAAATCTTAGCTATGGTGAATGGTGCCGCTATGAACATAGGGGTGCATATATCTTTTCTGATTCGTGTTTCTAGCTTCTTGGGATATATTCCTAGAAGTGGGATCACTGGGTCAAATGGGAGTTCCATTTTTAGTTTTTTGAGGAAGCTCCATATTGTTCTCCACAGTGGCTGCACCAATCTGCATTCCCACCAGCAGTGCATGAGGGTTCCTTTTTCTCCGCATCCTCGCCAGCACTTGTCCTTTGTTGATGATAGCCATTCTGACAGGTGTGACATGGTACCGCAATGTCGTTTTGATTTGCATCTCTCGGATAATTAGTGACTTTGAGCATGTTTTCATAGGTTTCTTGGCCTCCCTTCTGTATTTTTTCGAAAAGATTCTATTTAGGTCCGTTGCCCATTTTTTGATTGGGTTGTTTGTCTTCCTTTTGTTAAGCTGTATGAGTTCCCTGTAAATGTTGGAGATTAAACCCTTCTTGGTAATATCATTGGCAAATATGTGGGCTTTCTTGTTGTTTTGCTGATGATTTCTTTTGCTAGGCAAAAGCTTTTTATTTTGATGTAGTCCAATTTGTCTATTTTCTCTTTATTGTCCATTGCCTAAGGAGTAGTATCAGTGAAGAAGTTCCTTCGGCATATGTCTGAGATTTTTCTGCCTGTGGATTCCTCTAGTATTTTTATGGTTTCCCGTCATATGTTTAAGTGCTTGATCCATTTTGAGTTTATTTTTGTGTATGTTGTAAGTTGGTGGTCTAGTTTCATTTTTTTTGCATGTATCTGTCCAATTTTCCCAACACCATTTATCGAAGAGACTCTCTTGACTCCATTGTATGTTCATGCCTCCTTTGTCGAATATTAACTGGGCATAGTGGTTTGGGTCAATTTCTGGGTTCTCTATTCTATTCAATTGGTCTATATGTCTGTTCTTGTGCCAGTACCAGGCAGTTTTGAGAACAGTGGCTTTGTAATACAGCTTGAAATATGGTATTGAGATCCCACCTACTTTGTTCTTCTTTATCAGGATTGCTGCAGCTATTCGGGGTCTTTTTTCATTCCAGATGAATTTTTGGAAAGTTCTTTCTAGGTCTGTGAAATATGCAGTTGGTATTTTAATGGGTATTGCATTGAACCTATAGATTGATTTGGGTATTATGGATATTTTGATGATGTGGATTCTACCAGTCCATGAACACGGTATGTTCTTCCATATGTTTATGTCTTCCTCTATCTCTTTTTTCAGTGTCCTGTAGTTTTTTGCATATAGTTCTTTAACCTCCTTAGTTAAGTTTATTCCTAGGAATCTTAATTCTTTTGGTGCATTGGTAAATGGAATTGCTTTTTCAGTCTCTCTTTCTGTAAGTTTATTATTGGTGTATAGAAATGCCATAGATTTCTTGGCGTTAATTTTGTATCCTGCTACCTTGCCAAATTCATTTATTGAGTCTAATAATTTTATGATGGAGTCTTTAGGGTTTTCTATGTACAGTATCATGTCATCTGCAAATGACAGTTTTACATCTTCTTTTCCGATTTGGATGCCTTTTATTTCTTCTTCTTGTCTGATAACAATGGCTAGTATTTCCAGTACTATGTTGAACAGCAGTGGTGAGAGTGGGCATCCCTGTCTTGTCCCTGTTCTTAGGGGAAATGGTTTTAGTTTTTGCCAATTGAGTATGATGTTGGCTGTGGGTTTGTCATATATGGCTTTTATGATGTTGAAGTATGATCCTTCTATCCCCACCTTGCTGAGAGCTTTTATCAAAAATGGGTGTTGGATTTTGTCAAATGCATTTTCTGTTTCAATATATATGACTATGTGATTTTTCTCCCTCTATTTGTTTATGTGATGTATCACGTTTATTGATTTGCTGGTATTGTACCATCCTTGCATCCCTGGGATAAAATCCTTCTTGGACATGGTGTATGATCTTACAGATGTGCAGCTGGATCAGATTTGCTAGAATTTTGTTGAGGATTTTTGCATCTCTGTTCATGAGGGATATTGGCCTGTAATTCTTTCATTGTGTTGTCTTTATCTGGTTTTGGTATTAGGGTGATGCTGGCTTCATAGAATGAGCTTAGAAGTGTTCCTTCCTCTTGAATTTTTGGAATAGTCTGAGGGGGATAAGTTTTAGTTCTTCCTTGAATGTTTGGTATAACTCTCCTGTGAAGCCATCTGGCCCCGGGCTTTTGTTTGCTGGAAGCTTTTTGATGACTGCTTCTATTTCTTCCACAGTTATCGGCCTATTGAGATTTTTAGATTCTCCCTGATTGAGTTTTGGAAGGTTGTATTTTTCTAGGAATATGCCCATTTCCTCCAGGTTGTCTAGTTTGTTGGAATAGTTGTTCATAGTATTTTTTAACAATCCTTTGTATTTCTTTTTTTAAAAAATTCTTTTAGTGATTTTTCTCATATTTACTTTAATAAATTTTATTGATTTTCTTACATAGAGGAAGGGAGAGGGATAGAGAGTTAGAAACATGAATGAGATAGACACATCGATCAGCTGCCTCCTGCACATCTCCTACTGGGGATGTGCCTGCAACCAAAGTATGTGCCCTTGACCGGAATTGAACCTGGGACCTTTCAGTCTGCAGGCTGACGCTCTATCCACTGAACCAAACCAGTTAGAGCAATCCTTTGTATTTCCGTGGGGTCTGTTGTTATTTCGACTCTATAATTTCTGATTTTGTTTATTTGGGTCCTCTCTCTTTGCTTCATGGTAAGCCTGGCTAGAGGTTGGTTAATCTTGTTTATCCTTTCAAAGAACCAGCTCTTTGTTTCATTGATCTTTTGTTTTTGTTTTTTTGTTTGTTTGTTTGTTTTGGTCTCTGTGTCATTTATTTCTGCTCTAATCTTTATCTCCTTCCTTCTGCTCATTCTGGCTTTTCTTGTTGCTCTTTTTCTAATTCTTTGAGTTGTAGAGTTAGATGATTTATAACCATTTTTTCTTGTTGTTGTTTTTTGTTTTTTTTTATGTATGCCTGTAGAGCTATGAACTTCCCTCTTGGGACTGCTTTCATTGTGTCCCATAGCATTTGCATTTTTGTGTTTTTATGGTCATTAATCTCCAGGATGTGCTTAATTTCTTCTTTGATCTCATTCGTAGCCCAATCAATATTTAATAACATGTTATTTAGCTTCCAAGTGTTTTGAGTATTTTGGGTTGCTTTTATTGAAGTTTATTTCTTCTATTATGCCATTATGGTCTGAGAAGATGCTTGGTATGATTTCAATCTTCTTGAATTTGGGGAGACTTAAACTCCACAAGCAGTCGATTTACCTTAAAATAGTAATGCATGTGAAGCATTGAGTCCATGGCCTTGCACATGTTATAAACATTCAGTAACTCTTAACCCCATAGCTTCACAATGTGTAATGACTACAAACATGTAAACAATGTAGGAAATGTCAACTTGTTCACCTACGTATGTTTTCAAATTTTGTTTTTAAACAAATACGATAGGATTATGTATATTTTATCTTAGTAATGTGATATTTTTTGTTAAAACTAAAAAATGTGACGACTGGAGTGGGTCTCTGGTTGAGCATAGTCCCATAAACAGAAAGGGTACCAGTTTGATTTCTGGTTAGGCACAAGCCAGGCTTTCTTGGTGGATTCCCAGTCGGTGGGAGGGGCCATCAGGAGGCACAAATCAGTGTTTCTCTCTTTTCCTTTCCCTTCTACTCTCTATACTAAAAATCAAATAAAAAACAATATATCCATTCTGATTTGTGGTCTTCAGGAATAACTGAATAATGTTTTCCACCTCAGTGAGCATTCTGAAATGCTCATAGAATCTGAAATAATATCTCCAAATAAGAGATCAATTGCACTTCCCAGAAACCTGGGACCAGCCACCAAATCCGAAAGTTACCATTTCCCAGTGCCCCTGGGGCACTCCAATACCAATGTTTGCAATGATCAGTCAGTGACTGGGATCCTAATGCCACCTGCTGGGCCAAAAAAACGTAAGTTACCCAAAGGGCAAGGCGCCCAATGATGGCTGTGTTTAGCCAATGAAAGCCCAGAACAGGTGTATTTACCTGCGGTGATTGGCTGGGTATTACTTTCAGCTTCTTTCTCAAGGTGGGCATTTTGAGCTCTTTGTTGTGTTAACATATTCATAGGCTCCAGTGCTGGATCACAAGAGGATGAGGCATCAGAGGCAGAGCCCCCTTGTGCAGTGCTTTGTCTGAAGCTTGTTGAGCAGCAACAGCCAGTATTGAGGCCTATGTGCCTCCCTGACTCTGTTTTGCTTGCAGAGTTCTATTCCTCCTCATTCCATTTACCCTCCATCCTTGGGTGCCTGTCAGGTGCTGAAGCCCAGGTCACAACATCCAGAACAGTGAGTCACTTGTGGGTGATAGATGGTGTGAGGGATGAAAGAGGGTGACAGGCTGCAATGCCACCCTGTAAAGTTTCGGTTGGTGCGGCTGAGCTGAAAGAATTCAGGAATCCTCGACTTGTTTTGTATCTAAAGGCAAAAAAGAAAACAAGGCGAAATATTGTGTGAGAAGTTTCAGTTTCATTCTCAGGAACCTAGGGCCATCGGTGGTGGAGAATAAATGAGGGACATTATCTGAAATAGGGTTCTTAACTTCCTAACTGCTCAGAGGAAGAAGAAACTAGAAGGGAGGGGATACCAGCAGGGGGCAGGAGTGAGAAATCCTTTGAAAGATAGCAAACTAGGCAAGAGTGTGCCTTTAGGACTGAGGCCCTGATGTAATGTGGTCATCTCCAGGTCATCTGGCCCTGGGCCTAGGGAAAGGTACTGAGCGGCCAGAGCCCATGGATCCTGGCAGTGTTTGCAAGGCTCTCAACAGACCTTTGCTTTCCACAAATTCCTGCAAATGCAACATCGCTTAGGGGTACTGGTTTGTGGAGCTTATTTCAGGGCCTCACACTCTTGTGGCCTCTGAGATAGTGGAGTCCTGGGACTCTCTGCCACTCTTCCAGCCTTTGGGCCTGGGAAGCTTGAACAAACAGTAAGCCCAGATCCTAAATTCAGGTCTAAGGTTGTATGAAGTACTCCCTGATTTTGGTAATTAGAGGAATGAGATGTTGGAGGTCCTCCCAGGATGTGTAAACACATGGAGTAAAGACCAAACCTGTTCAGAGAATTGTAGGCATCCTCTTTTTAAAAATAGGGAGGTAGCCCTACCAGGTTGGCTCAGTGGATAGAGGGTCGGCCTGCAGACTGAAGGGTCCCAGGTTCGATTCCAGTCAAGGGCATGTACCTTGGTTGCAGGCACATCCCCAGTAGGGATTGTGCAGGAGGCAGTTGATCAATGTTGCTCTCATCGATTTTTCTAACTCTATCTTTCTCCCTTCCTCTCGGTAACAAATCAAGAAAATATTTTTTAAAAAAAGTCTTTAAAAATAAAATGAAATAAATAAAAAGAGGGACGTATTAAAAATGGGAGAAAATAATATCTAGAGGAGTTTGTGACAACTTTAGAGTCTGTTCTGCAGGTGATGGGAGTATGGCAGATTTGCAGAAGTGATGACAGGTGATCTGAACCAGATCTCATTAGACTCCTGGTGGCTGCAGCATAATGAACAATATGCCTGTGAGGTAGGAGGCAGAAAGACTAGGAAGGAAGCAGCTGTGATAGATTGGTTGAGGATGATGGTATCTGGCTCATGATGGTGGCTGTGGAGATGGAAGTAGCAGTTGCATACTGGATCGGTGATTTAGGTGTGGCCACCTGGATTTTCTAATGTTGGGCTTGAGAGAGACAGAGAGGTCATAGTCTCAATTGAAATTAAGGCTTCGATTTAGCACCTGAATGTATGGAAACACCATCAACTCAGATGGAGAAATTCATAGTAGGAAGTGTTATGTTCATAGCAGATACAAAAACTTTTATTTTCTGGCCTGTTAGGGTATTTCAGAGAGCAGTTCAAGAGCGTCTAGAATTCTGATGAGAGTTCAATAGGAAGACTTCCTTAAATGTAGTGGAAAATGTATAGACCACATAGGAGTTGTAGATCACCTTTGTTTGTTTGTTTGTGTGTGTGTGTGTGGGGGGTGTTTGTGTTTAGAATTGGATGCCAAAGAGTATTTCAAACAAGATGAGACTGTGGTTGGTGCTTATTTTCTTCTCTAAACACTTACCAGTTTTTTGGTTTTTTTTTTGTTTTTTTTTTTTTGTTTTTTAATACCAACACTGTGCCTGGATTGTTGCAGTCAGTTTAGCGGAATTGCTTAGGGGCATGAGTGGTCATCTCTGAGTTCACTGGGCATGGGGTAGAGACCACAAGTGATGGGATTTAAGTGACAAAAGGCTGAGAATGGTGAAGAGACATCAAGTGCAGCACCAGTGGAGGTGGGCTCTGAATATCTGAGATCTGATGTGGTTCACATTAGGTGAGGTGGGAGGGAAAAAAACAATCAGTGATGGAGACCTTCACAGCAGGACACAACACTTCCTCTATGGTTGTGAACTATGAGATTATGGGTAGTACATCACCCAGTTTGAATTTTCTAGGCATTCTCTGGGTCATACCTGCTCAATAGTGATTATGAGGCCAAGGAGATGAGTTTGGGTGCTTAGGATATGGGAGTGCAGGTGTGGGACAGGTGTGGTAGGAAAAAATGTCGTGCACTTGGAGAGGGTATGTGAATTTATGGCTGCAGGGCCCTGACATTAACATAATAATGAAAGAAGGGTGAGTCCATTGCTTGTGGGGACTGGATGGTATGACATGGGGAATTTTAGGGTAATTCCTGAAAAGAGAAGTTGTTGTAGTTCTGCATGCCAGATGAAGAGCTTACTATATATATATACACACACACAGACACACACAGACACACACATTCAACTGCTGTTTTTTGTTGAGGGCTGCCCCAGTGATCAATAGGAATGAGATAGCATACATCAGTGTCACCTGTGCTTGAAAACCTCCACTGACATGAGCAAGGGAGACGATAAGAGGGAAATACATTATAGAGGTGATAAATTAGAATTTTGAGAGAAGAAGCTAACTAGGCAACAACCTGTCCTTGTCACAGCATTTTCGTATTACCAGTGAGATTGTTCCTCTTGGAATGAAGCTGCATGAGAGGAGTGTGGTTCAAAGAATTATGTGACGAAAAGTGATGTAGTGAAATGTAATGGCCTCAACAATCTCGCTTTGGAGTCAGAATGGTGAAGTGTGATGCCATGTTTTTTGGAGTCTTGGAGGGAAAATTCAGAGAAAACAAGCATATTACCTGACAAGACCAGTGCCAAATCACTCACACTCCCTTTATGTACAACAGCTCTCATAACCCTAAGGTCCTGACACCCACTGTTATTGAGAAGGGGCAGTGTGACTCACATTGAGGCCCAGAGCACAGGTATCTTCTATTTGCTCAACTCCCTTTATTGCTGTGGAAGACAGAGCATCAGTAGGAATAGAAGGATAGATTGAATTTTATGGGACCAAGGCCTGGTATCTTCTCTGATGTGGGGAGTAGAGGGAGCAGATGGATGTGGTGAGTTAACAATATGACAGAATTGGAATATTAGAAGAGAATCTGATCATGGCTGTACTGTCCCCATTTTGACAGGATATGCACTTTGAGGATGTGGTCATTGCTTTTTCTCAGGAGGAGTGGGTGCTCCTTGATGAGGCTCAGAGACGTCTGTACTGCGATGTGATGCTGGAAGTGTTTGCACTTGTTGCATCTGTAGGTAAGAACTTCACATCTCAGTGTCCTGAGGTGATGTTCTCTCTTACTTTATTCTCCAGGCATAGCACTCTCTGTCTCACAGCCAGACTATAGGTTCTGCAAATATTCCTAACTGTCTTTTCAAATGTACTATGGCTGCCAGTGCTGAGCACTGTGGAAAGCCCTGAGCAATAGACTCCACAAAC
This sequence comes from Plecotus auritus, assembly GCF_963455305.1. NCBI lineage: Eukaryota > Metazoa > Chordata > Mammalia > Chiroptera > Vespertilionidae > Plecotus > Plecotus auritus. The sequence continues at coordinate 14,967,599 of NC_137781.1, read as the reverse complement.
TTCTCTTACAACATTTGCCTCAGCAAGTGCAGGAAGTTTCTGGGAGTAAGGGGTCTTACAGACAGCTTAATTGATCCCACCTGCTGTTTCTTCCTGGGAGGGTGACCATATTCAGATCCATGGCTTCCATTTCTACCCCTTTCCTATAGCTAAATTCCTGGATGACTATCTGTGCCAGATTACGGTCTTTACTTGCATGAACCATGTACTATTCTTGTAAGACCCTCTGTTTCATACCAGGAACCAGCTCTTTTCCATCAGTGTTCAGATGGACATGCCACTCGCTACACCACATTTCTACCTTATCTTTTACCTACTTGACTCCTTCTGACATGTCATTTCACCTGTGAGTTCCTGGCTTCCGGCTATGTTTACCTTTATGGCATTTTTACGTCATCTACTCCTGTGCATTGCTGCCTCTGCTGTATTCTTTAACACTGACTTACATATGTGTTATGAATTACACATACATGCTCAAGTAGGTTTCAAACATCAGCTTCTTGTTTATTGAATTTTTCTTGAAATAAGACGTAAGAACAATTCTGCAGAGCTTGCCTATGTCACCTGCAGCAAGCCCTGCTGAACACTGTTAAGCTAAGGAGGGGCTGGAAGTCTTACCGCTCTTCCATGTGGTGCTTTGATCTTTGTGTCATATTCCTGGTGTGGTCTTCCTTCCTTTAGGATCTGCAGAGGCCCAGAACTTCACAGAAGCCTCTTATTAATGCTTCCATCACATCTCTTCTTTTCTGAAAATTGCATGGAGCCCAGGTGTCATTACTGGCTACACACTTTTGTAATGGAAATTCCCCCTGTCCCCACAGTCCTCAATCATTTCCTCACCCTTTTTCTGTTTTCAGGTTGTTGGCATAAAAAGGATGAGGAGGAGGCCTGTTCTGATCAGAGTGTATCTGTACAAGGAGAGTCACATGTCAGGGCTTCTAACACAGCTCCAGCAATCCAGAAGTCACATTTCTGTAAGCGGTGTTTCACAGTGATAAAAGATATTTTGTACCTGACTGAGTTACAAGCAGAATACTTTGAGCACAAATGCTTCTTCAGTGACTCATGTGTGAGAGACTTCTGTTTCAGTGCAAACCCTCACCAGCAACAGAAGGATATCAGTGAAGAGACCTCCTGGAAAGAAACTATGGACAGATCCTCATTTGTTACCAGGTGTAGCTTCTATTTATCAGAGGTACCTTCAAACAACAGGGAGGTTAGGGAAGATGTCCAAGCTCCCTCAGAGCTTCTCCAGGCGCCGGCCTCTCATAACACTGAGGAGCCACACAGTGGCTATGAGGTTTCACAAGAATATCTCAGTGGAACAAGTCATCACCAATGGGCTGAATGTGTAAAAGCTGCCAGCAAGAAACAGAAAGTTGTTGAATGTCATGGTGTCTGTTCTGGAGAACTGATTTATGATTGTGACAAATGTAGGAATGTTTTCAGAGGCATCTTTAACCTCATTCAACCTAAGAGAGTTCACAGTGAAGAAAAGCCATATGAGTTTACAGATTGTGGGAAGTCCTTCAGTGAGAGTTCTAAACTCATTCAACATCATAGAATTCTCACTGCGGAAAAGCCTTATAAGTGTAGTGAATGTGGGAAGTCCTTCAGATATAAGTCTTCTTTCGATAAACACCAGGAAGTTCACACTGGAGAAAAGCCATATGAGTGTACAGATTGTGGGAAGTCCTTCAGTGAGAGGTATAAACTCATTCAACATCAGAGAATTCACACTGGAGAAAAGCCTTATAAGTGTAGTTAATGTGGGAAGTTCTTCGGTCGTAAGTCTGATGTCAATAGACACCAGCGAGTTCACACTGGAGAAAAGCCATATGAGTGTACAGGTAGTCAGAAGTACTTCAGTAAGAGTTCTAAACTCATTCAACATCAGAGAATTCACACTGGAGAAAAGTCATATGAGTGTACAGGTTGTGAAAAGTTTTCCCGTGCGGTTTCTACCCTCTTTAAACATCAGAGAATTCACACTGGAGAAAAGCCTTATAAGTGTAGTAATTGTGAGAAGTCCTTCAGTAGTAAGTCTGATGTCAATAGACACCAGCGAGTTCACACTGGAGAAAAGCCATATGAGTGTACAGATTGTGGGAAGTCCTTCAGTGAGAGTTCTAAACTCATTCAACATTAGAATATTCACACTGGAGAAAAGCCTTATAAGTGTAGTGAATGTGGGAAGCCCTTCGGATGTAAGACTGATGTCAATAGACACCAACGAGTTCACACTGGAGAAAAGCCATTTGAGTGTACAGATTGTGGTAAGTTCTTCTGATGTAAGTCTAGTGTCAATAGACACCAACGAGTTCACACTGTAGAAAAGCCATATGAGTGTACAGATTGTGGGAAGTCCTTCAGTCAGAGTTGTGAAGTCATTCAACATCAGAGAATTCACACTGCGGAAAAGCCTTATAAATGTAGTGAATGTGGAAAGTCCTTCAGATGTAAGTCTAATGTCAAGAAACACCAACGAGTTCACCCTGGAGAAAAGCCATATGAGTGTACAGATTGTGGGAAGTCCTTCAGTCAGAGTTCTAAACTCATTCAACATCAGAGAATTCACACTGGAGAAAAGCCTTATAAGTGTAGTTAATGTGGGAAGTTCTTCGGTCGTAAGTCTGATGTCAATAGACACCAGCGAGTTCACACTGGAGAAAAGCCATATGAGTGTACAGGTTGTCAGAAGTACTTCAGTAAGAGTTCTAAACTCCTTCAACATCAGAGAATTCACACTGGAGAAAAGCCATATGAGTGTACAGGTTGTGGAAAGTTTTTCCATGCGGTTTCTACCCCCATTAAACATCAGAGTATTCACACTGGAGAAAAGCCTTATAAGTGTACTGAATGTGGGAAGTCCTTCTGACGTAAGTCTGCTGTCAATAGACACCAGCGAGTTCACACTGGAGAAAAGCCATTTGAGTGTACAGATTGTGGGAAGTCCTTCAGATGTAAGTCTAATGTCAAGAAACACCAACGAGTATACACTGGAGAAAAGCCATATGAGTGTACAGATTGTGGGAAGTCCTTCAGTCAGAGTTGTGAAGTCATTCAACATCAGAGAATTCACACTGCGGAAAAGCCTTATAAGTGTAGTGAATGTGAGAAGTCCTTCAGATATAAGTATTATTTCAACAGACACCAGCGAGTTCACACTGCATAAAAGCCATATGAATGTACAGTTGAGAAGTCCTTGAGTGAGAATTGTAAACTCATTCAACAACAGAGAATTCACACTGGAGAAAAGCCTTATAAGTGCAGTGAATGTGAGAAGTCCTTCAGAAGTAAGTCTAATGTTAATAAATATCAGTGAGTTCACACTGGTTAAAAGCCTTATTAGTGTACAGAGTGTGGAAATCTTTTACCAAAAATTGTAGCCTCATAAGACACCGGAGACTTCACAGTGGAGACAGGCCTTAAATGTGTAGGTAATGTTTCCTTTTTCTTACCCAGAATAACAACACTGAAGGAGAATCTATGATACATTTTTATCTCAGTATGATCCCTTTTTATCAGGAAATACACTCTGCTAGATTCCTCAAGTTTCCGGTACAAGAGAGGCTTTAAGGAGCTGCCTACAATGGCTATCCTGCCCAGGTCTACTATGTGATTGATATCACTGTGAAGGTTTATGGCTGCAGGGATTTCTCCTCTACCACCTGGCTCACATGAACAGTGTGAATCAGTTACAAACTGCATGCTCTTTTGTGCTTAAATAAATTCTCAATACTCTGAACACACCCTAGGAAATTTGGCACAGTGGATAAAGTGTTGGTCTGCAGACAGAAGGGTCCTGGTTTTGATTCCACTCAAGGGCACATGCTGGGGTTGTAGGCTTGATCCCCAGTGGGGTGCATGCAGGAGGCAGCTGATCAATGATTGCCTCTCATCATTGATGTTACTATTTCTACCTCTCCCTCTCTGAAAAAAATAATAAAATTGTTTTTTATAAAGAAACAACTGGCGAAATTTAAATAAAGTTACAGATTTGTAAATAAGTAAATACATAAATAAATACTCTGAACTCTTGTCAGTGTCTTCATTCCTTCCTCTCTGACTAGGGAATGGGCCTGACTCAGGGTTTGTCCAGAATACCCATCAACAGCAAAGAAGTAGTCCCTCTTAATGTGGTTCTCACATTATGCTGTGATGATTGGCTTATGTTCTAGTTCACCAATCTGAACCCCACTGGCTGTGGTTTATGATATTTCAGTAAAGGTGTTTTTTTCTGTTGTACCTTTAATTGTGTTGGTTCTATTCCCTGCCTGTCATGATTTGAAAGCACTATTGTGATCTGTCAGCATGTAAATGTGAACAGATATTGTGGGGACGTCAAACCTTCAGTGCTTTGGAAGGGAGAGAATGATGGCAGAAAATCACTCTTTGTCCACAACCTGCTTATTTTGCATTGCTGCCCAAGGCCTTGTAAGAAAGACTGCATGAGTTTGTAGTTTTAATTTACACCCCAGTACCTTGGTTATTGGTGAGGACAGTGGTCACCCAGAAAAGGAGGATTTTGCTGTCCTTCTGTTCACAATAGGAATTATGTTCTGTTCACAGTATGTGTTACATATGTATCAGCAATATTTAGGGGAACTCCTCCCCATGGACTGCAAAGGAGACATGTGTCATGAAGTACAAAATTTCATAGTCTTGTGACACTTGTTTTAAGACTCTGAGGTTAAACTACTATTGAGACAGAAACACTATATTCATAGCGATGGGAAAAACTGCAGTAAATTAGATTGAAAATGTCTGCTTTGAATGTAAATCCAAAAATATCCCTGGGCCTATGGGTTGTGTCCTTTGTTTACAGACATTCTCAGCACCTCCAAAACTTTTCCTGTAGCTGAAGTCATTGGCAGAGAAAATAATTTAATTGTTTTGAGGATTCCCCTGGTTTCTATAAGGTGTTCCCCGCAAGGTCATTTCTCAATATGTAAGAGCTCAATGCTGGAGGAAGGATAATCCGGTAATCAGTCCTAGGATGTGTCTTTTGTAATCGGTAACCATTCCTGTTGATTCCATGGCAGTAGTCTTCCCTGCTTGCCACTATTTGTTGCCATTGAGGCAAAGCTGTTCCTCTCAGGAAAGGAGCACTGACATGCAAGAAAGCGCACTTTTCTAATGTGTGTTATTTTGTCAGCCTTGACCTAGAGATAAAGCTGTGAAACCACCACAGGTGAAATCGTATCTGTCACTGTATTCAAGGAGTGGCAAAAGTAGACTTTCAGTTGTGACTACACATACCGCACTGCTTATGCTTTTAAAAAATATTATTAAAAATTCCTTTATTATATTTAATTATTTATTTATTGGAAAAGAAGAGGGAAAGGGGAGAGAGAGAGAGAGAGAGATACATACATGAGCTCCTTCCTGCACTACACTTACTGGTGACCCAGGAGGAACTGTGTACTGACCTGGAATTGAACCAGGATATTTCAGTGCACTGGATGACACCCATCCAGTTGAGGTAACCGGTGAAAGCAGAGTTTATTCTGATATTTTTATGTATTAATTATTTTTCATACCAACCACTGTACTCCTACATTTCCTACACTCTGCATTTTCCACCTGGCCTTTTATAATCTCTCTTTCTGACTTTCCCAGTCTTCCATGCAATCATTCATTTTTCATCCTTTACATTAGATTAGTTCATATATTTCATAATTTTATAGGCACTATAAGGTGTGTACTTTTTAACAAATACTGATTTCCTTTATGCTACAGATATTTTGAGATCCAATACAAATGCTTACGTGAATATCGAATTTGTTTTATTGCTGAGTAGTATTGTATTCTATGGATAACAACTTTATCTATTGATCTTCTATAAAATTGCTTATTTCCAGGTTTCGGGTATTATAAATAAATCTGTACCCGGGCCGGGCACCACACCTGCTCATCCCTGCCCCGCTGCGCCTGCATCTGCAGCTGCGAGGTAGAATGCTGCTGTGGAGGCGGGGGAGGCTGGCAATGCTCCAGCTGGGCTCGCCAGCTGTGAGCCCAGCATCTAGAGCTCCTCAGTCAGTCAGCTGAGTAATGATACTGCTGTGTGCACGCACTGACCACCAGGGGGCAGCTCCTGTGTTGAGCATCTCCCCACTGGTGGTCAGTGCACATCATAGCAAAGGGTCAAAAGGTCATTCAGTTGTTTGGTCCTTAGGAATATATATATATTAGTGGCCTGGTGCACAAAAATTGTGCCCATTAAAAGGGGATTAATTAGAGGAAATATTTTAATATTACTATTTGCCTTTCCTCTGTAATAGATGTGTCAGATATGAAAAAAATTAGTAAAATGTATATGAAAATCTTCCTCCTGTCAAAGTCTGGGGTGCACCATGGGACCCAGAGTCAAGTTCCCGCCCACCCACGTGCACCTCAAAATCCCATGAGACCCAGACACGGCCACCCCCACCCCCTTTGGGCTAGATCCAGACCTGGCCGGTCCCAACCTTGTCAGCCCTGCCATGCAGGGGGCACAGCCTCAGGTCCCCTGGCCTGGCACCAGGGCGGGGGGTATGTCCTGAGGTCCCCTGTCAAGCCGCGCCAGGTGGGAGGAATGGCCTCAGATCCCCTGGCCCAGTGCAATGGCAGGGGGTTGCAGCCTGAGGTCCCCCGTGAAGCCCCATTGGGCAGGGCGTGTGGTCTGAGGTCCCCCGTCAAGCCCTGCTGGATGGGGGACATGGCCTAAGGTCCCCCATCCTGGCACCAAGGCGGGGGTGCAGCCTGAGGTCCCCTGGCCTGGTGCCGGGGTAGGGGCATGGCCTCAGGTCCCTTGGAAAGCCCTACTGGATTGGGGGCACAGCCTGAGGTCCCCAGTCAAGCCCCATGGGGGTAGTGGGGGCGCAGCCTCAGGTCCCTGCTGATTGCTCGTTAAGGCTCATTACGGGAACTTGGCCTCTGCTGTGGGTGCAGCCATCTTTGTTACAGAAACCCCCACCTCCACTGTGGGCGCCACCATCTTTGTGGTAGAGTCAATTTGCATATTCCCTCTTTATTATATTGGACAGGTAGTCTGCTGTAGGGGCCCTGTGCAGAGTACGCTGGAGGTTCAAGGCCAAGTTGCCATACCCATGCATACAGGAAAGGACACAGCAGCATTACAATGGTAAGTCCTCTTATGCCCTATGTATGTGCGGGCACAATCACTCAGCATTAGCACTGTACAGAGCTCCCTTATCTGACCTGTTTGTGTTAATTCAGCTCAAGCACCACTCATTGGCATGAGGCTTCTTCTGTTTGAGTGTGTGAATAAGGTTCCACTGAGCAGCCAGGTTTGGGCTGCTGTGTTTGTACTAAACCATCAACCACCTGTCGTTACCCATGGGCTCTTCCTGTCTCCTGCACCCAGATGGCTGAAGCCCCTGACGGAGGAACTTGCCACAAACACCTGCTTTTCTCTTCATAGTGTGATATTTTCATATGGAAAACAAAAAATAAACCTCCGGGAGTGGTTCAATTGGATGAACATGCTCCCATGCACAGAAAGGTTTCCAGTTCCAATCCCAGTGAGGGCACACGGTAGGGGGCATGCCAGATCGGTCCTCCGTGTGGGTCCTTGCAGAAGCCAGCCCATCAGTGTTTCTCTCTCTGTCTCTCTCTTTAAAAATAAATTTAAATAGTATGTATATAAATCTGTTAATATTTGTGATCTTCAGGAATAATTGAAACAGTAATTTTCACCTCAAGGAGCATTCTGAGCATCACAGAACCTGAAATAATATCTTAAAACAAGAGATCAATTGAAGACAACACATCCAAATTATGAGACTTGTCATTTTCCAGCGCGACTGGGTGCCCCGACTCCCATATTTGCAGTGATCAGTCAGTGATTGGGATCCTAATGCCACCTGTTGGTTCTGAAAATGTAAGTTACCGAAAGGGCGGTGCATTGTTAACATTCTCCGCTATTCCTGTTTAGGTCCAAACTTCAGTAATGCATTAAGTGCAGTCTACATTGGTAATCTTTGTTAATATCCCTGCTGTAAATACTCTCATCATTGTGAGGTTCAAACTGGCAACATGATGGAACTAAACATGGACATGATAAGATATTTCAGTAACACCATTACATTTTATTTCCAATATGCTGATACAGCAATACCAAATATGCTCAAGAACTTTCATAATAAAAGAGCAAAATTATTGGGAAACATCAAGTTTAAACATTTTTAAAATTTGATTTAAGTAGAATTAATTTAAAATGCACATTAAAGAAGAAAAAAAAAAAAGAAACATGCTCTTTTGGAATCTCTCTGCAAGCCTGAATCGCTGAAACCAAGTTCCTGAGGCCCTTATCAGTGCTTCACTTTTGGCATAAAAAATAACTGATGCAAAAATACAGTCTGCCTATGGAACAGCTTACCTGAAATATATCCATGTGAAAACGATACTTATGGAACCCATGAACACTATTCCAGCCTTTCACCACTATCTGTCATCATGATGGTTTTTTTGTTATTGTTTTTTGTATCTATCTATTCTCAGGTACATTATTGGATTATTTCACTTAAAATTTCACATCTGTTTGACCATGCAGTGGGTCAGAACATCATCTTAATAATGCCAAGGTTGCAAGTTCCATCCCTGGTCAAGGTGATTAAAAGAACCAAACAAAAACGTATAAAAATAAAGGAACAATAATGGATCTCTCTCACTCTCTCTCTCTCCATAGATATATATATTCCTATTTTTCTCCCTCTTCAAAATATATATATATATATGTTTTAATCACCCAAATAGTCCACACACTTGTGAACACCAGCACAGCCCAGGGCGCCGTGGTGACCAGCAGCCATGGTTCTCATGAGGGCAGAGCAGGCAATGACCCAGAGAACAGTATGGAAGCTACCATTGCTGTCAGTGTAGCAGGTGGGGAACCAGGGCTGAGCTGCACAATCACCCCCAGGGGATGATGGCATCAGTGTAATCTCTGTGACTAAAAGCACCAGGAGAATTATCCTCCAGGACATGCCCTTGTGGTCTCTGCACCTTCCAGCTGGATGTGGAGAATGACCTATTTCAGATTCAGGGAGATGAAGTGTCCCGATTCCTCTCCGGTTTCAAGGCTATGAGCAGGACAGGGCCCAGGGAAGCTGCCAGAAAGAATTGGTGCTGGGCCATGTGTGTGGCTCTGAGGCCCTCTCTAGTCACAGTGCAGGCTGGTGGATGCTCTGTTCTTTGGGGCCTTGGTTAGTGGGAAATGGAGCAGACTCTGCTGCAGAAATTCCTGGGGGGTCATAACCTGGCAATCAGCATGTGCTCCAAGAAAAGCTGTGACCCAGGCAGGGCCAACCTAGTCCACTGTAATGAAGTGCTCCAGCCATTGCCCTGCCCAGGGAGGGAGAGGACCTGTCTCTGCAGAGGCTGATTCCCTCTCTGCCCAGCAGGAGGGGTTGCAGGCTGCTGAGCCAGGTGGTCCTGTGCTGGGTTACAAGTGTCTTAAAGTTTAGCCACTAAAGGAGGTTCTAGATATTTCTCAATCCAGAGAGAGAATGTGTCCCTGATCTTTTCTTTATGGGTAAACATCCACCGTGCTTCACTGAGACTGTTCTACTGCCTGCACAGCCCACCCCTCTACACTCCTTGTTGGCTGTGCCTGGGATGTTTCCACTAAAGATGAGACATGCTCCTCAAGTGAGTTGATGCAACCTGAACTCTGGGCATAGTGTGCTGCTGGGTGTGTGGGTGAAGGAGCAGAGAGGTTGGGGTCTGGGATAGGGCTGGAGAGAGGCAGGGTCCTTGAGTGGGTGGGCAGAGGGAAGGCTCTAGGGATGAGAATTGGAATCAGACTGGATGTAGAGGCAGCAGCCAAGGGCGGGTACATCTGAGACTTGTAAGGACACTGTTGAGCCCAACTGTTCCAGACTACAGAGTTATAGAGTCCCCTTCCCTTAGGAGCTGGTGTCCTAGTGGAGGACAGCCCACAGACAATGAACAGGACAGCTGTGACAGGTGACAGGAGCTCAGGCATAAGGTAAAGCCAGTGGTGGTCAGTGTGGGCCACCCTGAGTAAATCTGAGAAGGCATGGTAGAGTCCATTTGGAAAGCCTGCTAGCAGATTCCACCCCCTATCCCCCCGTTTGGGAGGTGAAGGGAGGTCACTGTGGCTTCCTTGGACAACTAAAATTAGAAAGGGGGTCCTGGCTGGCATGTGGGCGCTGTGGCAAGACTTGACCTTCTCCTCAGGAGGCCTCACAGTTTGCCTCCAGCCCCAGGCTGCCGTCAGAAGGGCTGATGGGCAGCCCCTTCAGAAAAATCATTGCCAGAGGGAAATTTACAGTCCTGAATCACATGAAGAATCCACGGGCTTAAAAATGTTTGCTTATTTATGAGTAAAAGTGCATCTGTAAGGTGCTTTAGTTTACTCACCACAAGGATAGTTCTCCAGAGGAAAATGACAAACACAGAAATGTACAAGGAGACAGTGATGATGGTAAGCTTCCACTGAATTTCAAAAAATCCGCTGGAGGACACAGTAATGGGGCAGGATATGCAATAGATGAAATAATATGTGAGATCCTGAGGAGCCTTAGACATTTACAATACATCTGTCTCAGGAAATCATCTTTCGAATCCCAACACCAGCCTCCATGTGGTCTCCACAGGATTCTCTGCTTTGAGAAAGACTGCAAGTTGGCTGCCTCCTGCCTCCTGTGTCACTGGCAGTATTTATAGACATTAACACATGGGTTTCACTAGGGAAAGCACAGTTTCTAGTTCACCATGGGCTCTGCTCACTCCAGTGTCTAAAGTTATGTTGGAAACCCTCAGAAACAGCTTCTCCCGTGGGAAAGTTAATTTTAATCACCCAAAGACTACCTAAGATAAAAATATAAAGAGATGACTTTAATCAGAAACCATCACATTTTAGAGCTAAAATAAAAACAAAATGGGGATCATAATTATGTCACTAATAATGTGGCGTTTTTCTGAAATCCGTGATATCGATTCTTGTAGCCTCTTACATGAAAGGAGACAGACTTCCACTGAGTTCAGATGATTCTGATAACTCTTCTAGAGAGATAGCGTTAGATTTAACCATATGTACTTGAAACATCAACACCTTAGTTGTTTAATTCTCTCTTAGGGATTTGTTTATTAATTTTAGAGAGAGAGAGGAAGGGAGGGAAAGAGAGAGGGTGACAAAGAAGCATTGATATGAAAGGAAACATGGGTCAATTGCCTCCTCTATGCTTTCCAAACAAGGATCAAATTTGCAACCCAGTTAGGCGCCCTTTCCAGGAATCAAAGACACCATCCTTTAGTGGGGGTGCTTTACGGGAGGATGCTCTAATCCACTCAGCCACCTGAGCAAGGCAGCACCTGAATTCTTAATGTTTCTTTAAGAGAGCAAATTAGGCCCTAGCTGGCTTAGCTCAGTGAAAAGAGAGTGGGCCTGTAGACTGAAGGGTCCCAGGTTTGATTCTGGTCAGTGCACATGCCCAAGTTAAGGCTCTTACCCAGTAGGGGGCGTGCAGGAGGCAGCGGATCAATGATTCTCTCTCTTCATTGATGTTTCTTTCTCTCACCTCTCCCTTTCTCTCTTGAAGTCAATATATATATATTAGAGTAAACTAGTATGACAACACTTGTGGGGTCTCAAACTTTATGTGCTTCAGAAGGCACGTAAGAATGACAGAAAATCACTCTTTGTCCCATATTGGCTTATTTTGCATTGCTGACCAAGGCCTTGAAAGAAAGTCTGCATGACTTTGTGGTTCTAGTTTGCAGCCTGGTGCCTCTGTCATTGTTGAGTTCAATGGTCACCCAGGACAGGAGTCCTTTGTTGTGCCTGTGTGAACAATATGAATTATATTCTCTGTTCTCAGTAAGTATTACATAATTCTCAGCAATGTTTAGGAGAATTCTTCCCCACACACTGTAAAGCAGCCATGTGCCATGATGTATGAAATGTCATAGGCTGGTGTCACTTGTTAAGGCTCTGAGGTTTAAATGGAACTAGCATTAGAATAGAAATACTGTATTCATAGTGAGTGGGAAAGACCAGTAAATTGGATGAAAAGTGCCTCTTCTGAATGGAAACACAAACCATCAACGGTCGGTGCCTTCTGTGATGTTTGCTTACAACATTCTCAGGGCCTCCATAACTGTATTATGTGGCTGAAGACATTGGCAGAAAAAATAAACACATTTTTTTTTTGGAGTCCCCTGGCCCATCCAGGGTGTTCACCTCAAGGTTTCTGCTACTGGCAAGACCTCAGAGCTAGAGGAAGGATAATCCTATCATCAGTCCCAGGTTGTATTTTTTGTAACCTGTCAGCATTCCTGGGGATTCTGATGGCAATAGTTTTCACTGTTGGGCAATATTTTCTGCCCCTGACATTAGACTGGTCCTGCCAGGAGATTAGGAGAGAGATGGTAGAACCCATGTAAGGTTGCTCTTTTAATTTCCTAACAAGACAGAGATAGCCAGGCCTTTATTTCGAAGTACTTCTTAAGGCTCTATTAAGTATATTTGTGACTGACATGCAACAAAATGCACTTTTTCTAATGTGTAATACGTGGTGAGCTTGGACATATGAATAAAGCTCTAAAAACATGACATGTGAAATAAACGTATCTCACACATATACAAGTTAGGTCAAAAGTAGGCTTACAGATGTGAGTATGCAAACCACAGAGTTTATTCTCTTTTTTAAATTAGTCTTTTAAATATTTAAAATGTTTCTATTGACCTTTTAGAAAGAGAGGAAGGAAGCATGAGAGAAAGAAATGGCGATAAAAAAAAGAAGCATTGAACTGCTACCTCCTGTCTGCCACCTGCAGGGCATCCAGGTAGGCATGTGCCCTGACCTGGACTGGAACCAGTGACCTTTCAGGGCACAGGATGGTGCCCAAACAATTGAAGTACAATGACCAGAGAAGAGTTTATTCTTGTATCATTATTTATTAACTATTGTATTAATTTCCTTATCAACACTCTACACACCCTATATTTACCTCCTGCCCTTTTATAATCTCTCTTTCTGCCTTCCCCAGCTCTAAATGCAATCATTGATTTTCCTTCCTTTACAAGATCAGTCCATATTTTTCATAATGTTATAAATACTATAATGTGTGTATTCTTTAACAAGTATGGGACTCTTTCATGCTACACAGTTAATTTGAGGTTCAACACTAATGCTTATGTGAAAAGTTAATTATTTTTTATTGCTGAGTAGTATTTTGTTCTGTGAATAACCACTTTATCTATTGATCTGTCTAAGGTTTTTTTTGTTGTTGTTGTTGTTATTTCCAGGTTTGGTGTATAATAAATAAGTTTTCTGGGAATATTCGGTTCAATTCTTTGTACAAATGTATGTTTTCCTTATCTAACTGTTGCAGGGTAGGTGAGTGTTTTACTTTTGAAGGCATTCAGAGCCCTGATCTAAAGTGGTCCTTTCTTTCTTTCCCAGCCACCTACAATAATGAAAATTCTAGTTTTTCATTATCCCTGTGAGCACATGCGATGTTTAATATTTTTAAATTGTAGGCCTTAAATTCACTAGTGTAAACATGTTTTGTTTTAATTCCATTTCCCTAAGAAATTTTTATGCTGAGCATTTCTTTATGCATTTATTTACACTGTCTTTATCTCCTTTGCTGAAAAGTCTGGTCAGAAACTTTTGCCAATTTTAAAAATGTTTATGATTTAATCAATAGGAAGTCATTTCACCACCTAAAACATCTGTTTTCACCTCACTCATTCCTCAAGGACTCAACTTCTCTCTTTGCCATTTGGAACTATATGTTTTGAATACTGGGAGGAAAATTATTTTTCTAACATTGTATCCTATGTACAATTTAAAGCCCATTTGCATGACACACTTATAAGATTAACTTACGTTGCTAACGTTTTCCACCATTCAGTTTAAGTTGAAGCATTCAATAGTGTATAATGTGAAGTCAAGGTTTGTAGTATTTGTCAATTTTTCTGGTGTAAATACTCTCAACATCGTCACTTTCAAATTTCCAAAGTGATAGCACTGAATATGTGCTGATGAGATATTTCAGTAGCAAATCATTATATTTTACATTATATTTTATTTCCAACTTATTAATACAGTAGATACAAACATGCTCAAGAACGTTCATAATAAAATAGTAGAATAATTGGGAAGTGTCAAGTTGTAATCATTTTTTAAACTTTGATGTAAGTATAATTGATTTAGAACATACATTCAAAAATACACTGAGTGGCCATAATATTATGATCTCTGAACGCATAATAATCTGGCCACTCAGTGTGTGTGTGTGTGTGTGTGTGTGTGTGTGTGTGTGTAGTATATATGTGTGTATATATGTGTGTGTATATATATATATATATATATATATATATATATATATATATATATATATGTTAGAGGCCCGGTGCATGAATTTGTGCATGGGTGGGGTCCAGCCAGCCTGGCCAGGGGGAGGGGACATGGGCTGTTGGCTGGTCTGCCTGCTGGTCAAACTCCTGTTCGAGGGGACAATTTGCATATTAGCCTTTTATTATATAGGCTATACACTGAGTGGCTAGATTATTTTGCATTCAGAGATCATAATAATCTGGCCACTCAGTGTGTATTTTTATTGATTTCAGAGAGGAAGGGAGGAGTGAGGGATAGAAACATCAATGATGAGAGAGAATCACTGATAGGCTGCCTCCTGCATGCCTCACAATGGGGATCCAGCCCACCACCTGAGCATGTACAGCCCATGATCAGATTCACTCCTAAGATTATAAGTCTGTCATACTCCCCACCCTCCACACCCATCTGCTCTTTCCACTCCTCACATCCGAGCACATACCACGCCTTCATCCCATGAAGCCACTGTCTTATATTCCTGCTGATATTTTTGTTACCACAAAAATTAAGGCAGTTGAGAAGATAGAAGATACCTGAGGTCTGGAACCCCATGTATGTCACACTGCCTCTTATCAATAGATTGGTTGTCAAAAACATAGGTTAGAGAGGGATGTTGGCCATAAAGAGAGTATGAGTGATTTGATACTGGTATTCTCAGGAAATAGCCTTGTGGTCTCTCTGATTGTTCCATTAAGACACCAAAAGCATGGCATCACACTTCATCAGCTTGACCTTATTCCCAAGGTGTTGAAGCCATCACTTTTCATAATCTGCTGCACATAGTTCTTTGAAAACACTTCTCTCACACAGCTTCATTCCCAGCGGCACAACTTCAAAGGTAATGCAAATTTGTCATGGTGTGGGGAAATTATTTCCTAATCACCCTCTTTTCCAAAAATATAGGTCACCACCTCCATAATATATTTACTATTACCCTTCTTCCTTACCCATGCATTTGGAAATTTACAATCCTGGGTAACACTGATGAATGCTCTCTCATTCCCATCAACCCGTGTGTCAATACCAACAACAAAAGGCAGGTGGTTAGTTAAATGGCACCTGAGCTCTTTACCTAGAGTGTAGCACCCAAACCCCTCTCTTTACAGGCAATTACCCTAAAATTCACCTTATTGTTACATCCAGGCACCACCAGAAATAGGCTCTTCCTTCATTCTCTCTTATGTCAGTGTGCTGTGGCCATGAATTCACATTCCCTCTCCGAGTGCACATCACTCTTTCTACCACACCTCTCTCACACCTGCACTTCCACAGCCCCGCCCCCATACTCATATCCTGGCCTTTTACTTATTACTCAGCATGTGTGGTCCAGAGGATGGTTGCCAAATGGAATCAGGATCAAGCACTGCCCAGACTCTGATAGTCCACACTCATAGAGGCAGCCTTAAATCCTGCTGTGTAGGCCTCTTTCCATGGCTGTTTTTTTCCTTCAACCTCAACTATTAAAAACAACAATCAGATCTCAGATATCCATAGGCCACCTCCTGTGATGCTGCACTTGATGTCCCTTCACTAGTCACAGCCAACATCTCTCAGTTAACCATCACTCAAGTCCCAGCCCCGATGGCCCTCTGCACCATGCCCAGTGAGTCTCACAGATGACCACTCAAGCCTCTTAGCTAATCCACAAGACTGACTGGAACTTCCCACAGCCAGGCCACACCAACGGTCACAACAAAATCCTGGTGAGAGTTTAGAAAAGTTGATATGTACCAGCCCTAGCTCATCTTGTTTGAATTACTCTTCGGCCTCCAATTAATCTCAAGTCCACTCATCTTTTAAAGGCCTTTGTCACTGCAAATCCATTACCTCTTCCCCACACTATACATGACAACGTCTGTCCCTATGCTGTGTTGTGACACCCACCTCCAATCAACAGTGGCCCCAGCAAGAAAGCCAGTCCTCAGGCTCACACTGTCCCTTCTGAGCTACTACTAACATTACCAACCTGACCATGATCCCCTGTATGTAAGTGATCTACAGTCCTGGCTGATGTGTCTCAGTTGGTTGAGCATAGACTCATGCACTGGTCAGGTCACATCCCTGGGTTGTGTGCTGGATCCACAGCAGGGTTTGTTCACTTGGTAACCAATCTTTGTTTCTTGCTCATCCCTGTTGCTCTGTCTCGTTCCCTCTCCCTTCCTTTCTACATCTAAAATCAATAAAAATATAGATGTATTTTAAAAAACAGACCTGCAGGTTCCTGATTCAGCTCACTCTTTACTCCAAGCCTTAGCACATTCTGGACCCTATGTCTGGAGGACTTCGCACTCATCACACTGGTGGCCAAAAACAAGGTCCATGGCATGAAGCCCTACTCCTGGCCTTAGGAATCTGGCCTTAGTGTCTGTTCAAAGTGCCCAGGCCCAAGGGATATGATCAACTGTCAATCCCAGGACTCTACTATCTCAGAGGCCACAAGTGTGTGAGGCCTTGAAATAAGCTCCACAAACCCGTACACCTAACGATTCTGCATTTGCAGGAATTTGTGGAAAGAAAAGGGTCTGTTGGGAGCCTGGCAACCACCAGGCTCTATGGCTCAGGCTGCTCAGTACCTTGCCCAGCCCAGAGGCCAGGTGCCCTCCAGATCCTGTAAGATCTCAGGGCTCAGTCCTCAGTGCTCACTCTTGCCAGCTCCCTCATCATTTACAGGACTTCCCCTTCCTGTCCACAGCTGCTGTTCTCTGTCTTCTAGTCTGTTCTTCCTCTGAGCAATGGTAGGAAAAGTTAGACCATTACCCCAGAGAATGTCCCTCTTTCTTTCACAACCCACTGTCCTGAGAGTGAAAGTAAAACTCCTCGTGCAAAACCACACCTCATCTTTGTTGCCTTCAGACCCACAACAGACCCGGGTTTCTGAATCCTCTCAGCTCAGTCGCACCATTACGTCCTTACAAGATGGCACTGCAGCCTTTCACCCTCTTCCCCCATCACCCATGTGTCACCACGAGGGACTCACCATTCTGAACGCTAGGACCTGGGCGGCAGGACCTGAGAGGCGCGGGTCCCCCAGGCTGGAGGGTGAAGTGGGGTCAGGTTGCGGGAACGCTGTGAGCAGAGAAGAGTCCGGGAGGCACGGAGACCCGATCTCGGTCTGTTGGGGCTCCAGGAGCCTCAGACACACCCCGCACCGCAGGCAGCTGCCCCCCAGGCCTCCTCCTGCTCCCGACCAGCGCCCTGAAGCCTGTGACTCTGTGAACAAAGACCTAAGAGGTTAAAATGACCACAGGGAGAAGGAAGCAGGAAGTCCCGCCCTAACCAGATGATCAGATACCAAAATGCCCTTTAGCACCGCCTACATGAATGGAGTTCCTTCTGGGTAATGTAGTTTTCTCAACCAGCCAGCAGAGTACTAGCATCCCAGCCAATGACTTAGGTCAGTGGTCAGCAAACTTATTAGTCAACAAAGGAAAATATCAACAGTACAACAATTGAAATTTCTTTTGAGAGCCAAATTTTTTAAACTTAAACTTCTTCTAACACCACTTCTTCAAAATAGACTCGCCCAGGCCGTGGTATTTTGTGGAAGAGCCACACTCAAGGGGCCAAAGAGTCGCATGTGGTTAGTGAGCCGCAGTTTGCTGACCACGGACTTAGGTGAATAAAGGTCTTGTGGCCCAGAAAGTGACGCCTGGGGAGGGACTAGATGGGATCAGAGGCCTGGCTGACTGGCGCAGACTAACAGATCTCTAAGGGGAAGGAGGTGGGAGGAATGCAAGAGATCCACCAAGAATATATACAGAGGGGGGACATGGAAGAAATCTATAATACCATCAACAATAAAAAACATACATATTTTCTTAAATTTTAAAATAATGTAGTACAGGTTGTGTAGCTCAGTGGTTGAGCCTCAACCTATGAATCAGGAGGTCATAGTTCTTTTTGTTTTATTCTTATTTTTATTTTTTAAATTAGTTATTGTTTAAAGTATTACATATAGTATTACATATAACTCCTTTTACCCCCATTAAGCTCTACTGAGCCAACCCCAGCCTCTGCAAATGCCCTTACCCCCCATTGTGTCTGTGTCCATTGCTTATGCTTATATGAATGCATGTAAGTCATTTGGTTGATTCCTTATTTCCCACTTCCCCCCTCCCTTCCTTGAATTCCCACTGAAGTTTGACAGTCCATTCAACACTTCTATGTCTCTGAATCTATTTTTGTCCATCAATTAATGCTGTTCATTATATTCCACAAATGATGAGGTCATGTGATACTGGTTCTTTTCCTGGTCAGGGTACATTCATGGGTTGCAGCTCAATTTCCAGTGTGTAGGTGGAGTCATACACAAGGCAATTAATCAGCAATTCTCTCTCATCATTGATATTTTTATCTCTCCCTTCCACTCTCTAAAATCAACAAAAATATTTTAAACAAAATATATACATATTTGCATAAGACATGGATATATATTGTAATGTGGTGAGGGACTAGAAGCAGTGGGGGCAGAGTAGAGTGAGAAAAGGGGGTGGGGAGTATGAGAGGAAATTGGGAACATCTGTAATAGAGTCAACAATCCCATCTAATAAAAGAGTAATATGCAAATTGACCGTACCTCCAGTGCACCCACTAGTCACACCCACCAGCCAATCAGAAGCGAGTATCTAAATTAACCCAACCAACATGGCTGCAGCCACGGAGAGAGCAGCAGGCTTGGGTTTCCCTGGCAATGGAGGAAGCCAAGCTTCGTGCACACCCTGGCCGGCCCTTGACTCCACTCAAGGCTACAAAGATTCAATTATAGAAGATAAGTAAATCCCCCCCAAAATGTCGGAGGCCACGGAACAAGCAGGACTCTTGGCTCCGCTCAAGGCTACAAAGTTTCAATTGTAGAAGATAAGTAAATCCCAGATATCAGGGCCTCCCCTTGGATCCCCGGGGGGCATGGCAGGCCTGCAAACCACCACAGACCCCTCACTCAGGCTGCCCAATGCCCCAAGGGAACCCCCACCCTAATTGGGGACACCCTTAAGAGAAAACCAGCTGGTCCCCACTTGTGCACCAGGCCTATATCCTATCTAATAAAAGAGTAATATGCAAATTGACCATCACTCCAACAGACTAGATGGCTGCCCCCATGTGGACACAAGATGGACCCCAAAATATGGCCAACAGGGGAGAGAATTTGGGAGGGACCAGACCTGCAAGGGAGGGCAGTTGGGGACAATCAAGCATGTAGGTGAGGGCATTTAGGGGTGACCGAGCCTGCAGGGAAGGGCAGTTGGGGGGGACCCAGGCTGCAGGGGAGAGCAGTTGTAGGGGGGACCAGGCCTGCAGGAAAGGGCAGTTAATGGCAAACAGGCTGGCAGGGAGCTGTTAGGGGCAATCAGGAAGGCAGGCAGGTGAGCAGTTGGGAGCCAGCAGTCCTGGATTGTGAGAGGGATGTCCCATTGCCTGTTTAGGGCTGATCCAAGTCAAGGCACATATCCAGTTTGGGGGCTCTATTCCAGTAGGGGGAATGCTGGAGGCAGCTGGTCAAGGATTTTCTTTAATCATTGATGTTTCTAGCTCTCCCTTTCTCTCTAAAAAATCAATAAATGCATTTAAAAAATGAACAGAGTTAAGATTGATTTGACTCAACAACAAGAAAGTGATTGTGAGCCATCACGTTTTCTTCCAAATCTTGTAAGCAAAATCATGCCTTGTTCTGTCTTTATACAGGACTAGAGGCCCAGTGCATGAAATTCATGCACGAGGGTGTGTGTCCCTCAGCCCAGCCTGCACCCTCTCCAATCTGGGATACCTCGAGGTATGTCTGACTGCCCATTTAGGCCCGATCTTGGTAGGATCGAGACTAAACGGGCAGTCAGACATCCCTCTCACAATCCAGGACTGCTGGCTCCCAACTGCTCACCTGCCTGCCTTCCTCATTGCCTCTAACTGCTTCTGTCTGCCAGCCTGATCACCATTTAACCACTCCACTGCCAGCCTGATGGATGCCTAACTGCTCCTCTGCCAGCCTGTTTGCCCCTAACTGCCTTCCCCTGCAGGCCTGGTCACCCTTAACTGCCCTCCCCTGCAGGCCTGGTCACCCCTAACTGCCCTCCCCTGCAGGCCTGGCAGGCCTGGTCTCCCCCAACTGCTCTCCCCTGCAGGCCTGGGTCCCCTCCAACTGCCCTTCCCTGCAGACCCAGTCACCCCCAATTTCCCTCCTCTGCCGGCCGGGTCACCCCTAACTGCCCTCCCCAGCAGACTTGATCGCCCACAACTGCCCTTCCTTGCAGGCATGGTCCCTCCCAGTTGCCCTCCCCTGCTGGCCATCTTGTGGTGGCCATCTTCGAGTGATGGTCAATATGCATATTACTCTTTTATTAGATAGGATAGAGGCCTGGTGCATGAGTGGGGGACAGCTGGTTTGCCCTGCAGGGTGTTTCTGATCAGGGTGGGGGTTCCATTGGGGCATGGGGCGGCCTGGGCGAGGGGCCTGTGGTGGTTTGCAGGCCGGCCATGCCCCCAGGGGACCCAACCTGAGGCTATGGTATCTGGGATTTATTTATCTTCTACAATTGAAACTTTGTAACCTGCAGTGGAGCCAAGCCTTCTGCTTACTCTGTGGTGGCAGCCATTTCTGTTGGGATTTATGTATCTTCTGTTATTGAAACTTTGTAGCCTTAAGCGGAGTCCTATGCAGGCCAGGGCTGTGGAATCTTGGCTTCCTCCATCGCCATGGGCAACCCTAGCCTCCTGCTCTCTCCAGCTCTGTTGCTGCTGCCATTTCTGTTGGGATTTATTTATCTTCTATAATTGAAACCTTGTGGCATTGAATGGAGGCCTGGGCCGGCAAGGGCAGGTGAAAAGCTTGGCTTCCACAATCCCCAGGGAAACCCAAGACTCCCTCCTGCTCTCTGTGGCTGCAGATATCTTGGTTCGGTTTATTTGCATATTCCCTCCTAATTGGCTGGTAGGTGTGGCTGGTGGGTGTAGCAGAGGTACGGGCAATTTACATACTGCTCTTTTATTAGATAGGATGTCCCAGGCATAACTTTTAGGGGACAGGAACCAGCCTGGAGTTGGTCTCCCTCAGCTTCGACTCTAATGTTTGAATTCTTGACTTTATGCAGAAAAGATTTCACAACAGGAGTTCAGAGACTTGTATTTATTTTTTTGCCTTTATTGATTAAGTTATTACAAATGTGTCCTTAACCCCCCATTTTCCCCTCACCCCACCAATTTTGCCCTCACCCTGACCCCCTTTTGCCCGCTGTGGAAACGCTGCTCATCCTGGTCAGCTTGGCAGCATTCCCACTGTGGGAGCATACTTACCACCCAGCAGCAGTTCCTACTTTGAGTGTCTGTCCCCTGGTGGTCATTGCATGTCATAGCAACTGGTTGACTGGTCATCGTTCTGTTCATTCTATCCTTTGGTTGCTGTGCTTTTATTATATAGGATGTGAACAAGCCTTGTTTCATTACTAAGAACTAGGATATTTTGTGAGTTAAAGGATTGCTTTATCTAATACTCATCTATTGAAAAAGTGTTTACTGAGAAAGACCATGTGGTTGGGGCCCATGTGTCAACTCACCTGGACTTCTGGCTCAGCCAATGGACAGCCATGTAACTTGAGTCTTCCAAACCTCAGTTTCCACTTCTAGAAAGCAGGGCTGGGCATGGCTCTGACCTTGTTTCTTTTTCTGCAGATCAGAGATAGGGGAGGCTGGCGAAGTCCTTAGGAATGTGTGAAAACAGGAGAAGGGGTCTAGTGGGGCAACAGGAGAGCAGGGCAGAGGCCATTGCAAGAACTTGGGCTTTTATCCTGGAGGCACCTGAAGGGTTCTGAATGGGTAAATGGCATGGGAAGACTTCATGCTAATGGTCCCTTTAGCTACAACGTAGAAGATGGAGGCGGTCAGGCAGGTAAACCCCCCTTCTCGAGTCAGAGATGGTGGTGGGAGGATTAGCTCAGTTGCAGTAGGTGTGGGTATGGGAGTGAGGACTGTCCTGGTAGGTATGGGTGGGAGGGAAGGCCAGGGTCAGCCCAAGTTCTCAGATTGGGCCTTCAGTGGACAAGGATACATGCAGGAGACCCAGGCTCAACAGTGAAGATGCGCTCTTTCCTGAAATTCTGTAATATTCCCTGGGAGGAGTTATGGTCTGTGCCCTCTGAGGAGGTCCTGAGGCCCTGAGGTGGGAAGCCCCAGGGATATAATCACTGACATTCAGACTTTTGAGAAGAAGAACAGGAGGAAGATCACTAGAGACAGGCCATAGTGTTTCAGTGAGTTTTCCCCTGTATTGAATGCCCAGAGGTCAGGTTTAAAACACAGAAATCAGCCTGGCCAATGTGGCTCAGTGGTTGAGCATGGACCTATGAACCAGGAGGTCCTGGTTTGATTCTCAGTCAGGGTACATGCCCAGGTTGCAGGCTCCTTCCCTAGTGTGGGGCATGCAGGAGGCAGCTGATCAATGATTATCTCTCATCATTGATGTTTCTTTCTCTCCTTCCTTTTTCCTCTCTGTAATCAATAATATCTATGTATATGAAAAGCTAGTGTCTTTAATGCTGTAATGACCATATGACCAAACAACCAGATGTCCGGTTGCTATGCCACCCACTGTGGCCAGTGAACTGACAATCAGGGGGTGGGGCCTGCTGCCCAAACTCCCTCGGCCCGTCCCCCTGGCCGGCCCACCCCTGATCAGACTCTCCCACCCAATGAAGGAAATACCTGCAGACCCTCCCCATGGCTGGCCCTGCACCCAATTCGCACCCTAACCCCAATAGGGTTGGAACCTTCAATCCAATCGGCCAAGGCCCCTCCCCCAAGCTGGCCATACCATGATAAGGCCTGATCAGTGCTGGCCAGCCAGCCAACCTCCTGCCATGTCCTCCTCCTGACAGGCCCAGCCCCAATCCCTTCTAATTGGGTCCGGGTAGGTTGGACACCACCTGTGCACAAATTTGTGCACTGGGCCTCTAATATATATTTCTTTGTTTTGTTTTGTGTTAATCCTCACCCAAGTATATTTTCCAATGACTTTTTAGAGAGAGTGGAAGAGAAAGGGAAAGACAGAGAGAAATATCATTTTGAGAGACACCCACTGACGTTTCTTTCACCCTCACCCTCTCCCTTCCTCTCTGAAATCAATAAAAAAATAAAAAATATATATTTATATATGTAATCATGCTGGTTTAAATGTAAAATCGATAATTGCTTAGTTAACAAGACACCTCAAATGCTCACGTTGCACAAAAATACAAGGATCCCTTGTTTTTCACTCTCCATGCACCTGCAAAGTCGCCATCCTGGTTAAACGCACTCATCTACAGGTGAACAGATTCTGTCTCTACCAAGGAGTTCCCAAGCAAAGTCGCCAGCACGACACCTTCTCCCCACAACAAGGAGGCTGCTCTAGGGCTGTGAGCTTCCCTGACATGGCACTAAAACTTGTCTTTAGACTCACTCTGTGCTAAGTCATCTCCTCACTGCAGAAAGGGATTACTCAGCTCAAACTTACAGATGGAAGGTACTAGACATTGTGGGGATACAATAACTATACCACCAATTTTGAGGCAATCATTCCAAAATGAAGCTGTAAGTTGGGTATCAGCAAAATTTACCTCAGTAACATAATGTACATAAAAGCAATAAGATTTTTCTAACTTTTATTTAAAAGACATTTTTTATTGATTTCAGAGAGGAAGGGAGAGGAAGAAAGAGATAGAAACATCAATGATGAGAATCATTGATCAGCTGCGTCCTGCACAACCCCTACTGGAGATGGAGCCCACAACCAGGGCATGTGCCCAGACTGGAAACTGAACTATGATCTTACAGGTTATAGGTTGACGCTCAACCACTGAGCAACACCACCAGGGCCCAGCAGCATATTTTGGAGGCAGGGTTATAGGTAGGACCATGTTGACTGTGTTGGGTGAAATATTTCCAAATATCTTGAGTTCAGGGCAGCCATTACCCTAAATGAACCAACAATGCAAAAGTGAGAAGAAAGAATCAACATTGAGATTACTTTTAAAATAAAAATTGCTGAGGTCTCTGCTGCCACCATAATGAGGGCAGGATGTTAGCATGTTCTTGCCAGGAGGCGCGGGACGTGGCCTCCAAGGCCCCTCGGGGCTGGCACTGGGGCAGGCAGTCTGCCAAGGGGAAAGGAGACAAGTACCAGGGAGGAGACACAGACAAACCCTTGATTTTTGTCACAGCTTGTGCTCTCATCACACCTGGAGACACACACACATATACACACACGATGTCCATCTGTGTGTTTGAATGCAAACACA
Source organism: Plecotus auritus (assembly GCF_963455305.1). Lineage (NCBI taxonomy): Eukaryota > Metazoa > Chordata > Mammalia > Chiroptera > Vespertilionidae > Plecotus > Plecotus auritus. The sequence continues at coordinate 14,942,962 of NC_137781.1, read as the reverse complement.
CACACACACTCTCACTCACACACACACACACACACACACACACTCTCTCACACACACTCACACACACACACACACTCACACAAACACACCCACAAACACACACCCCCACACACACACTGACACACACACTCACACACACACACTCTCACACACACTCACACACACCCTCACACATACTCACACACACAAACACACACTCACTCTCACAGCTCTAGACTCCTGACGCCTTGCTCGGGCCCCAGAGAAGCACAGCCCATGCAGTTGCACCTGGTCCTCTTGGTTAGCTCAGCCCTGCGATGCTCACCAGGGCGGCTGCCTCCGGAAAGTCCCCAGAGCTGGGCCCCATTACAGGCGAGGCTTGTCTGGCTTTGGATTTCTACAAACAGGTCACTCGAGAGGCTGCATGGGGCTGGAAAGAGCACCCTAGAGTTGGGGGTCATTCAGCCCCAAGTTCAAGCCTCACTGTGACTTCTAACTGGCTACGTGACCTTGGGCCAGTGAGCCGCTCCATGAGGAGCTGAAGCCCGAACCAAGAGTGCCTTAGGCTGTGACTTGCGCGATGCACTTTGGAACCACACTCTCTGTTAGTTGAGGGCAAGCATAGGTGGGCTATAAATACACCTGTTTAGTAAAAACCAATGAGAGCTTTCTAAGGGAATCAATGGGCGGTGTGCATACATGTATATATACATGTGTATGTATGTGTGTGTGTGTGCATACATGTAAACATATTCCCTCCTCTTCCTCTGGTTGGTTGGTAAACATTTGGCTGGATGCTTCCTTCCCAAGGCTTGTGCAATGTTTACGAATTTTCTCACTTTGCTGTTCTCCCAGGGAGAGCCACTCTGTTGCCACAGGTGATCCCACCCTCTCTGCAGGAAGACTTCAGCCCAGAGCTGTCATTGGATATTTCCCACCCCCCAGATCACACAGCTCGAGGCCAGGGTAGAGGTGTGGCCCTGGAGCTCAGCGGGGTATGATTTGGAATTCCACCTCAGCAATGGGACCCCATGGTACTGCCCAGGGGGACCCACCTCCTGGGCTTGGTTGGTATGTGAGGGAGACATCAGAGTTGGAAGCAGCTGAGGGAGTGATGGACAGGACATGGGAAAGGGAGAGGGAGGCCCAACATGGTCTGGATGAAGGGGACAGAGGTGATGAGAGGAGGAGCACAGAGGCTTTGGTGGGGGAGGATGGTGAATGGTGTGCTGAGCATTTTGTTAAATATATTTCTTTATTGATTTCAGAGAGGAAGGGAGAGGGAGAGAGATAGAAACATCAATGATTAGAGAGAATCATTGATCGGCTGCCTCCTGCATGTCCCCTACTGGGGATAGAGCCCAGAACCCGGGCATGTGCCCTTGGCTGGAATCGAACCTGGGGCCCCTCAGTCCGCAGGCCGACGCTCTATCCACTGAGCCAAACCGGCCAGGGCATGAGCATTTTGTGTTGGCAGTGTCTTGGGACATCCAAGCTGGAGACAGATTTGGAGGTTCCCAGGAGAGGCTGGACCTAGAGGTGTTTGAAGACTTCTGGGAAGATTGCAATGAAAGCTGCAGATGTGTACGAGCTTGTCTGGGGCTGGAGGCAGAGGTGTGGAGAGTGACAGAGGATTGGGTGCACCCTGAAGTGACCCATGGAGAAGCTAGACCGCTAAGAAATGGTATGGCTAGTGTGGAGGCTGACAGAGGGGAGGTTCAAAAAGGAAGTCATCCTGGGTGAAATCCAAGATTTGACATAGGGATGAGAAATTGCGGGAGTCAGGCAGACCAGTTGACAATACCCTGCTAAGACCCAGAGACAGGGGTATCGGGGGGAACTGGGATGAGAACAGTCAGCTAAGGTGGGCAGACAGATTCCAGACCCATTCCCAGGTTCAGGGGGGCGATCACCTGTGGGAAGTGGAGAGAGGAGGGGTCCAGACTGCACCACAGGCTTTTGGCTTCTGTGATTGACAGCTGGTGTGCTTCGATAAGTAGGGAGCCCAGAGGAGCCAGGGAGAGTGGAGGAAGATTGCAGGGAGGGCAGGCGGTCTGAAGGCAGCCGACCTGAGGCCTGAAGCTCAGGAGTGGTCAGTGCTAGGGGAGCAGGTGGTCAGCCCTGCAGAGGGGCAGGGAGGGAGCTGCCTCCACGATGGAACCCGGGAGTGAGCACATAGGAGCGTTCAATGAGTGTTTGTGGAAGGAATGAGTGAGTGACAGAGCGACTGGCCAGTGAGAGCCCGGAAGAGCTGTCCCAGAGGAGAGAGAATCATGGGACAGAGGCTGAGAGCTCCAAGGGGTAACTGGCTGGTGTCAGATCCTGCAAAACCCAAAGGCACAGGGGAGGAGGCCTGCAGGTGTCTTTGTTCAGTTTGGCTCAAAGCATTGGGGAGTGCAGCTCGCTGAGTGGGCGGCTCCCACAGCTGCAGGACCCCAGGGAAGATGGGAAAGGAGGTGAGAGGAGGCACCTTACAACAGGAGAGGTTTGGTGAGGAAGAAGGAGACATGCAGGCGGCAGCTGGACAGGACACCATTAGATTAGGTCAGGAGGGGATTTCTACATGCCTTTCTCCCTCCCTCCTCCTTCTGACACTTACTGGTTGACTGGCCTTGGAAAAATCCAATGGATCACTTTAAGGTGACCTCCTGCTGTGATATAAATCCCATATCAAAATGGGATTCAACTAATAGGAGCGAAAATAAATACTGTTGTATGGTAAACAGGAAACCTCACTTTCCCATGCTCTGATCTCATGGCTAAGGGAGCTGGTGGATTCCAGGGGCTGGGGAGACTGTGGGTGGGAGGGCTGAGTAGGGAGCCCAGAGACCCAATGCCCCAATAGCAATGCCAGTGACAATAGGTGAGGAAAACTAGGACTCAATTCTACAACATCTCATTTTATTACAAACCCATCCTTGTGTTCCAGAATCAATAGCTATTTAATACACAAATCAATGCACTCAGAAAATCAAACATCTTAACATTTCTTTCTCAGTACTTTAGCTCAAACGAAGAAAATCTTTATAGAACCCAAACTACCAGTTTAGTACATCCCACAATGAGCACCTTTAGTGAGCAAGAGGAAAGAAAATGTGTCAGGAACCCGGCCAAACACACAGCAGCAGGTGAGACTCCCGATGCAAACAAATGACTCCCTATAGAACAGAAACATGGAGTGTCCGCCAAGAAAGGTACACAGAGGTCAGACTCCTGATAAACATGAATGACCCCATATGGAACATAAACATGGAGTGTCTGCCAAGAAAGGTACACAGAGGTCAGACTCTCCATAAACATGAATGACTCCATATGGAACATAAACATGGAGTGTCTCCCAAGAATGGCACACAGAGGTCAGACTCCTGATAAACATGAATGACTCCCTATGGAATGTAAACATAGGGTGCTCCAAAAAATGTGTACACAGTGAAAAGAAATATATCAACTCCCACAGGGAAAGAATGACTGCCTGTTGAACATAAATACAGGGCGCCCACCCACCCCCAAATGTACAATCAGGTGAGACTCCGGTGGAAGAGAATGACTCCCAATGGAACAGAATGTAGAGTTCCAAAAAATGTGCACACACTTTAACAGCTGATAACTCACTGAATTTTCACCCCTTTTCCAGTTTAACTGATTGGAAGAAATGGGTGTAGCCAGACTAAGCTTTGAACGAAGAAAATTTCTCCACTAGGCTTTTTATGGGGATCCATAAAAGATAAAGTTGATGGTGAACAACAGACAACAGTTGAGGAATCCAGGGCAGCTATGCAGAAATATATACAAACACCAAACCGAAGGAACGATTCTTGTTTGCGCCTCCATCGCTCGCCTTAGTTCTGGTCCAGGCGCTGCTGCTGAGGAAGCAATGGAATCGCAAACACCAAGATCGCTGCCTTCTGTTTGTGCACATCCTCTGTCAACAGTGGCCTCGATGCCAGGACTGTGGCCCATTCTGTACCAGACACCTCATCCTTTCTGTGTCCCCAAAAGAAAGTCCAGAGGATCCATCTTCTTTGTTCAAAGCTTAGTCTGGCTTCACCCATTGTATCAAATCCGTTATCCCTGAAATGGAGTGAAAATTGAGTTATCAGCTGTTAAAGTGTGTTTACATTTGGGGGGACATATATTTGGGGGACATCTCAAAGCACATATATTTCAGGAGTGTGAACACATGTATGTAATAAACTTGGTTTCTACCCCAGGAAGTCACTCAGAAATAAAAAATTAAATCTCATCCTCGATGGGGGACACTGGGGCGCTGCAGCCACTTTCCAAATCAGGCTGCACCTGCCTCTCACACACACTCCCCTCTGCACACTGTGGACACTTGCTGGGAGGGGGCGGGCAGGGCTTTTCTCTGCCCCATCACCCAGGCCGGGCAGACCCAGTGTTGATAGAAAAGTGAGCAGGGGAGGCAGGTACCTGTGTGGCCCCAGGAGCCAGCTGGAGAGAGGCAAAGCCTGAGGCCACCTGCCTGGAAGACCACCATCGCCTGAAGGACGTGGGGCCCAGGCCAGGCTTGGCAACACTAAGGGTTAACAGTGAGCCTGACTCTAGGGTCCACCCAGGTCCTTGAGGTCTTCGTAGTTTGACTGGCCTGGGCTTCTCCTGGGACCACCAGGCTTCTGGGAGAGGGAGTCGAGTTTCCGGACCACGAGGGCCCAGCCCTGAGCAACTGCATGCATGTATGTACCTGCTCACCCGCACATGCACACGCACATGCACACACATGCTTTAAAGAGGTGAAGTAGCTAACACGTGTTGTAACGGGCATGCTCACATGGTGTCTGCCTCTAGGAAGTTGGTTTGTCATTGCATTGTGAGCATCCCAGGCCACAGTGGATTTGTTCACAATATACCAGTGTCTGGAGGCACAGACAGGAGTTCCACATATGGGTGTGTGACCCTTAGGGCTGGTGCAGCGTTGTCACTAGCAGAACAGATGGAAGCAGTGTGGGAACCCCTTTCCTCGTTCCACAGCTGCTCAGCAGGCAGACAGGAGAGGAGGCCGTTGTCCTCAGAAGGCGCGTTGGTAGTTTGAAGGCTCAGGAGCTGCTTTGGGGTCAGGAGGGGGGGCCACTATGGGTCCTCTGGCCTTTCGGTACGGGTCATTGGTGGTCTTTTATGTGTTTTCTTTTTGATGATTTTGTTTGTTTGTTTTTTGTTTTTCATAAACGAGGGAGGGTATTTGGGGGAGGCACTGGTAACGGGAAAGGAATTGCTAGTGTCTGGACAAGGGAGAGTCTATTCAGAAGGGGGTGGGATGTCCAAGGAAGATGAGGACTGAAAGCGTTTCAACAATGCCAGGCGGGCCGCTGGAGGCTTTTCTTTGTTCTTCCCTTTGTTCTTTTTGCACCGAGCGCCTAAATGGTTATCCCAGATATCCGAGAGAAGAAGGAAAAGAGAAAACAACGCAAAGCGGCAAATCAATGAGTTGAATAACAAGAGACGCTACATTGGCTAAAAGCACTTGGGAAATGAGAATCCTGTCCAGCCCAGGAGAGATGGAAACAATACCCACGGCACAACCAGAACCAGGACTCGGTGAATCATTTAGGCTCTTACTCCATTGAGTTACTTCAGCGGCATCCTTGTGCCCAGTGGTCGGCAAACTCATTCGTCAACAGAGCCAAATATCAACAGGACAACTATTGCAATTTCTTTTGAGAGCCAGTTTTTTAAAACTTAAACTTCTTCCAACACCACTTCTTCAAAATAGACTCGCCCAGGCCGTGGTATTTTGTGGAAGAGCCACATTCAAGGAGCCAAAGAGCCCCATGTGGAATGCGAGCCGCAGTTTGCCGACCACTGCTTGTGCCAATGCTTTACTTATCACGTGAGGAGAAGTCTATATTGCTCTAGGAGCTGATGTGTTAGACCATTTTTAATTTCAATGTGTTATATTATTAAGTAAGGATGTTTATTAATTTAGGCTTTTCTCACTCATCCTTTTTTAAAAATATGTTTTTATTGATTTTCAGAGAGAGGAAGGGAGAGGGAGAGAGAAATAACCTTTAAATTATCGTCTGACCAGAGCAGACAATTGGTCTAACTTTCTGAGCATGTCATGTGCATGAACATAACTGATTCACTGGATTTCTGATTGAGGATTCAAGTCCATAGAGGAACCTTGGTTGCTTCTTTCCCCACAGCGCCACCTGCTGACCACAGCTCACACCACAGGATAAGGACCCACTACTCAATGCTGGGCCCCAGGCTGGTTCAGCATCTTCAGGGACCAAAGCAGCTTGAAGTGCAGGCAGTGCTCACAGGGGTTAAAGCTCAGGCCCCCTAATCCCTGAGACCCTGGTTCGGATCCCAGCTCCAACTCTTATTCTCTGGGCCCGTGCTTAACCCTGTCAAACCTCACTTTCCCAGCTCTGTACAAGGGATAGGAATAGTGCCTACCTCACCCGGCAGTTAGGACTAAAGGCGATAGACAGAGCAGGTCAACTCCCTAAAGGGTGCTGAGCCCAGGAAGCACCATTGCATGGCTGGTGTTACTAATATTTACCTCTGACCTGCTCATTCCTGGATCCAAAAGACAGTTTTCATCTCTCAAGCATTTTTTTCTTTGAAAGGTTTGCTAACTCAATTCAGTTAATTCTATTCATTAAGTCAACTCAGACAATAACACAAGTTGAGGTGATAAATGTCACAACATTCAAGGAGCCAGTATGAATACCTGAGGCAACAGAACCCCTCTAGATAAAACAAATGTTAATGAGCTTCATTAGCATTTACCTGCACCTGGGCATTTGAGCTAATTCACCTGCTGTAAAGACTGGGAATGCAAGCATTAGTTCCCACCAGTGGGCATGCGTGTGCACACTTCATGTTTCATCTGCAGTGACACACCAGGACGTGAGGTGGTGAATGCCACCCGGAGGGGCTTGTGCACAGGTCACACTCAGAAGGCAGCTTGTCACAGGCCCTGGGTCCAGTCAGGTATTGTAACACCAGCCACTGAGAGCACACGAATCTCAGGCATGGCCCTGGTCTTCAGAAAGCACTAGTGTCCTTCATCAATTTTAACTTATTCAGGGGGCATGCTGGGCAGTTTTATAGGTAAATAATCTACACAAGATATTTAAAAGGGAATTTGAAAACTAAACCATGTTTAAGACAATGGCTTTGTTTAATCGATGCACATTTTCACCCCCAAACCTTACTTCTCTGTAGTCAGGATGCAGCTTCGAGCATCTCTCACAGTCACTGTCGGCTAGGTGGCAATTCTGACATCATCGTCCCTGCCACCACCCATTCATTTCCTTGTTATGAGCACATAATCGTGCAGCTTATAACTGAAAGCTTCTCAGATCTGATGAAATACATGCAGCTCATGCTACTAGAAATCCATTTCGGAACCTCTGGCACACTCCCAACGAAAGCCCTAAATGACCAGGGACAGTGCACACCTGATGGGAGGACTCAAGGCCAGGTAGGTGGGAGAAGAGGACCGCACCTGCTTTTCAGAGGGACAGAAATATCAGAGCCTGAGGCCTTTCTGAAGACCTTGCACATGTCCATGACATGTTAAATGCACCGGGATCTCCCTCCAGAAATGGCTTATCCTAGGCCTGGCAGACACAAGAAACCGAGAATCTTACCCTCGTGAACTCTCTCTACAGTAACGGTAAGGAGACCTGCTCTGCACATTCCAGGACCCACCACCTGTATGGGATGGGCGAGGCTTGTCATGCTAGCAGAACTAAATTGTTCCGGGACACAACTGCCCCTCACTGACATGGGTTTATATTTTCTATTTGGTTGTTCACATACCTAAGGGGGGAGCACACCCCCTTCAGGCTCCTACACACTTGTGCACACCCAGCACGCCATCTCGTTGGTGCTGCCCTGCCCATGAGGGAGACCTGAGATCCTCCCCTTCATTTCCCACCTGCAGCCAAGTCACCCCTCCTACCTGTTGGAGGTGGCCCGCTGAGGACATCTTGCTCTTCTGCCCAGTAGGAGCATGAGGGTGTGGCCTCCAGTGTCCCAGGAGGGCAGTCTGAGGTTGCCTTCGCTGGTTCTCTAGAATCGTTGTTTTTGCATTGGAAGAATTTTACAAAGGCTCTTCTTGCTCGATTCCACCACTTTTTCCTATTAGAAATAGAGGTTTAGGTCACGGCCAACCCTCACTGTCCCTCTAGCCAGACAAGTGGCTGTTAATTTGGGGTTCAGAAGGATGGAGCTCTTCACCAGCACCACAATGTTCATATGTGGGGCTCAGGGGTAGAACACGATGTGCAGTAAACTCACACAGACCCAGGAATGGCAGAAGCATTCATTGTGGCAGAAACCCACACGAGCCTCACGGGAAATGGAACTTCAAATACCCAATCAGGTTCTTCCCTGGCCTCAGTCGGAGTGTGTACAGGATGGCAACCAATCGATGTGTCTCTCACATTGATGTTTCTCTCTCCCCCATCCTTCCCTTCTACTCTCTCTAAATATCAATGGAAAAAATATCCTCAAGTGAGGTTACAAAAATTAAAGAAGTAAATGAAAACATTGAATTGAAAGGGTAAGTAATACATTGCAGATAACCAGAAATAGAGGCATTTGAATAGAATAAGAACCACATGTGGGTTCTAAGCCAGGCTCTGCCACAGAACAGCACCGTGCTTCCTCATTGATGCCTCATTTCCCTGTCAACAGAAGGGTCAGGCAGAAGGTGGGAGATTCTGGGGTTCTGTGATTTCAACAGAGAGGTCTTGCAGGATTCATGGTGATATGACCTCAAGGATGGGCAGGGACAGGACAATCTGAAGGCCCAGCTCCTGGGTCTCAGGCTCACACCAGGAAACGCCCTGCTGCACGGAGGAGGCCGGCAGTCTCAGGGACCAAGCCTGCTCCCTGCTCCCCACTACCAGGGTTGCTGCTCTGGAGAAGGAAATGTGCTTGTGAATCACCCTGGGGTCCAGAGACTCCAGAGGGATGTAGGTAAGACCTAGAGGTTCCTGTGATTGAAGACCCTGGGTGCTACGCAGGTGTCTGGCCCAAGCTTCCTTCCCAAAACAGAAACATGGTTTTCTAGGTCCTGAAACCTGGGAGATACAACCTGATGGTACTGCTTAATGGCTTTAAACCTCAGACTCTGCCCCCTTAAACAGGCTCATGGCCAGCTGGCCTTCGCCATCCCTCATAGGATCACCCTGAGTACAAAGAGTGGGACCAAAAGAAACTCTACATTCTGTCAGTGCTGGGAGAGACCCGCACACAGGGGACCTGCCATAGAGGGGAAGATGCAGGCCCATCAAACTGGTTGGTGCTCAAGATGGCTACGGCTTTCCCCACTCGTGAAAGAGCAAGCTTTCTGATCTGTGGTTAAGTTACTGCCATGAAATCAACTCACTTCCTAGGAACAGGAACCTGGGACTCGCAGGAATCCACAACTGTTTCCTCCTCCTCTTCTCTTATTGTTGGTAAGAAATATACGTTTTCTCTGTAAATAGAGGAGAAAGAAAAACAATCTGGTTTTAAAATAAAACACGTAAATTGACTCATTGGCCCAGCCTGGGACCTGGTCCAGAAGGGCCGGCATTTTCCTGGGATTCAGACATCACGGTGCTCATGGCATTACTGATTGCCGAGCTGGGAATATGGGGATGGAAGCACATGACGTGGGTCCGGGAACCCTAACACGTCGAGGAGACCTGCTGAAGCACCGAGGATCAGGTTGAACTTCATTTCAGGAGAGTAAGCCCCGAAGCATGTGAAACTCAGGGTCAGAAACCCGTGGGCCTTGACATCTCAGACCCTGGTTTCCTTGCTGGAAAATGAGTCCTCTGGATCAAGGCAGCAGCTCAGACTCCGTCACTCATGAAGCTGCCGAGATCCCGCCAATACGATGAAATTTCCGCGAGTTCACCGTGAAGTAAGCACCCCATACAAAGTGATGGCTTGCAAACTGCTGGGCCCCTGAACACTAATCCTGCTCTGCTACCATCACCCTTGGCACTGTGTTATTCTCTTCCCACAGCTGTGTTGCTTGGCCTTCTGCTAGAGCGCTTTCCTGTCTGGCTCTGACCAACCCTCCATCCCTAGGTGCAAAAACTCATGGAGGGCAGGCCCTGTAACCCTCCCAAGACTGGAGAACACTCTGCTTAGAGCAGGCTCAGCAAGCCTGCCAACTCCCTGGTCTCATACAGACGCCGTCTAATGCAAAACCATCATTAGATCACCCCCTGGGTACCAGGCCCTGACTCTTGTAGTTGGCACCTGCCCAACTTCTGCTGGTAATTTTTACCTGCTGCGTCACAGAGAGCCAACTCAGACCACAGTCATTTCAACCCCAAAACTACAGTGTGGCTTTCCATGTAAACCATCCTGGGTAGGTGGCCAACCACCTGTAGATGAGCAGAAGAATCCAGGACAAGAGTTAAGCAGCACCGTGACCTCAGGGAGCTGTGACGGTGCCTCTATGGTCACTGTAACTATGTCCCTCTGTCCCACATGGCCAGCAATTCCTGATCATTAGGATGGACAGTCCAGCAGCACAGCACCGAGGGGGGAAGACCACCCTGGACCCACAAGATGCATCTCGGATTACTTGACTTCCAACCACAAGATTTCCAACACCAAGGCTCTTCCTCCTGACCTCCTTGCTGGCAGCTCCCTGGGCCCAGTAGATCAACATCCCCAAAACTCACTTCCCAGTGGACCCGACTCATTAGCCCTGCATGGAAGCCTTCCACAGCTGAGTGCCACCTGCTGCAGCCTTCCCTCCTGCCACTGCCTGCACCTTCCCTGCACACAGACCACCATTCTTCCCCCATCACATTCCCCCACTGGCTAACCCTGTCCCCATCGGGGTCAGCAGCAGCATCCCAACTCTTACCACCACACTTCCTTCTAAGCCTTTATGAAGCTCCTCAACATCTGTCTGCTGTGCACACAGCTCTGCTCACATCCCATCATGCATACTAGTTTTTGGCCTCTGGGTAACTGGTTCTGTGCACCTCGCAGGGCCTACGCCAAAGCCAGGAATGTGTCATGTCGACAGAGGGGGGACAACCACAGTGCACCAAAGAACCTCAATCCAGCCCATTAAGGGAAAACACACAGAAAGGGCTCAGCGCTCAATCTGAATTCCTTCCTTAGGCACTACTCTTTACCGCCATCATATTTTGAAAACTGAACTGAATTCCAAAAGCAGATTAAGAACTATCTGGCAGCCAATCACCCCTACTTACAGAAATCTAGAACCATTCCAGGGAAAACGAGAGGAGGATGCCCAGGGAAGATGGTCTGTCCCCTTGCCCTTGGGACACCAGTGCGCCAGGGAGCTCACTGCCCAGCATATTGAGGCCTAGGCATGGAACTGGAAGCCAGGACTGCTTTGTTGACAGGTCAGCCCACACCCCGTACATGCTCCGAGCCTCGTCTTACCCATTCTTTTTTAGAAGCTGCCTGTTCTTCTTGGCCAATGTCTGAATCTTTCTTCTGAGCCTACGTTTTTCTCCTTTGAAGTTCTCCTTCTCATGGGAGAGCACCTAAAACACAGGTCAACAATGTCTTACATACCATGTGCCCCTGTGATTCCACTGCTGGGAATCTGTTCCCAAAAGAAGAAAAAGGCCACGTGCTCAAAGTTGGCCATTTTGGTATGATCTACGCCAGTGGGAATGACCAACACAGCCAATGACATGGGGATGGCCAAGTGCACTTTCCAATCAGGCAACCACGGCCCTCCTGTGACCACTGAGCCCTGAAAACACAGCCGGTCTGAGCTGAGATGTGCCACAAGTGCAACATATACAGCAGATTCCGAGGCCTTAATCACAATCTTACAAAAACAATGTAGAACCTCTTATTAATAAGCTGCCCCACTGGTGTGGCTCAGTTAGTTGAGCATCCTCCCATGCACCAAGAGATCCCTGGTGAGATTCTTGGTAAAGGACTATGCCCAGGTTGTAGGGTCGATCCCCATTAGAGGGCCTTCAGGAGGCAGCACATCAGTGATTCTCTCTCATCATGGATGTTTCCATTCCTCTCTCCCTATCCCTTTCTCTCAATGATATCAATAAAATAAAAAAAAAAACATTTTACAAAAGTATTCTTGTTTCACAGACATAATTCACCTGCTGTAAAGACGGTGAGGGTCATGGGGGGAGGGGCTGGATATGAATTTCGGGCTGAGGTTGGTCTGCTCCTGCTCTAGAGTATCATCCTGGTTGGTCTAGCAGAAAAATCGCAACCTTTGGCTTCAGACAAACTGGGTTGCAACCCACTACTTAAGAGGGACAAGGATGTGAACCCCAGCTCACAAATTCATTGCAAGAAATAAATGAGCCCTGAGCGTCAGCTTGCAGATTCAAGGGTCCCAGGTTCAATTCTAGTCATAGGCATGTACCTTGGTTGCAGGAACATAACCAGTAGGGAGTGTGCAGGAGGCAGCTGATCAATGTTCTCTCTCATCGATGTTTCTAACTCTCTATCCCTCACCTTTCCACTCTGTAAAAAATCAGTAAAATATATGTTTTTGTAAAAAAAGAAAGAAAGAAATGAGAGGACACGGGTGAGCAAAGAGGAAAGTGCTCAGTCAAGGGTTCAGAAATAAAAGAGTACTTGGCTGTTCCCATGCACCGTCCCGACCCTGCAAAAAGCAAAGGTCAGGTGAAAGGTGTTTTGTAACACAACCCCACTAGTCATGGGGTTTGTTCCCTTCATATGTCACACATGGTCTTTGAGCACAGACGCCAATGAGGACCCATTCCGACTTGGCTGAGCCAAGGCTGTCGCCCAGGGCACATGCCTGATGTCCTGAGTCCACCAGCCCAGGCCTCACCTCACACTGGCTGCTCAGCTTCTTCAGCGAGATTTCCATGCTCTGCAGGTCCTCCTTCGCCCCTTCGTACTGCGCCTGCCAGAGCCTCACTTCCCGCTGCAGGATCTCCACGGAAGTTTCCATCTCTTTGCTCTGGGTACACAGCTCCTTCTGCTCCCCCTTCATCGCCTGACTCCAGAAGTTGACTCTGGGGGTTGAGAGCCACATGGCCAAGGGCTGAGGAGCACTCCCAGCCTCAGTCCCAGGTGTGTCCCTTAATCAAACCCACAACCTCTCTGGGCCTCCGTGTTTCCCATGTGTAAATGAGGGTTGAATAAAATCAGTGGTTTTCACACTGTGTCCATTGGGGTTCTAGGAGGCTAGCCCAGCTTCCCACTGTGGGCTGGGGGAGACAGGACAGGCAGGCTCAGACAGCACTTCAACAGAGCACCCTGTGAGAATCCTTCCCATGGAAGGCTTTGGCACACCTGCCGACTTGGAACAAAGGGTTCTTTGACGGAAATATTTTGAAATACATGGAATCAGAACATTTTTGCTCTAAATTTATATGTCTATGCCCTGCTCTTCCAAGCCCTTTCTAGTTTCAATTCCTGAGGCAAATAAAATATGAGATTAGGGAGTATTGTGTAAATCCACTGAAATCATCATCATCATTGTCATCTTAACTGCCCGACTGGGTTTCAGGGGGAAGATTTATACCAGAAAGCTTACATGACCAGAGGCTCATGGACTCAATTTGAACAGAGATGTGCCCTGTTTGACCCACATCACAATGTAAATTAATTAGTTCATCAATATTTAAAAATTTTTAAGTTTCACATCACCATTCAGGTATCTACCTTCTCAGAGTGTGGGAAGAAGCATAAACAAAAGGGCCAGGCAGGTGTGGCTCAGTAGTTACAGCATCAGCCCATGTCCAGAAGGGTCATGAGTTCAAGTCTCATCAAGAAAACAGACCTGGGTTGCTGGTTTGCTCCCCCATGTAGTTGGGGTATGTGCTGTAGACACCCAATAGATGTAAATCTCCCTCATCAATGTTCTCTCTCTCTCTCTCTCTCTCTCTCTCTCTCTCTCTCTCTCTCTCTCTCTCCTTTCCTCTCTTTCACTCTCTCTATAAGTCAATGGAAAAATTATCCTGGGTTAAGGATTAAAATAAAAGATTAAAAAAAGAATGACCTGGCAGCCGCGGCCTGCCTCCCAGCTGACCGCCCTCAGGGTGTGTATTTTCCACGAGGGTCTGCTCTAACACTGACACTCCTTCCCCCACATGCTGGACCTGCCTGGCCACTGGAGGCACCTGAGTTTGTAGCCCCCAATACATATTAAAACAAGACTGTGGGAAGGAAGGTTTCATATGATTATGCCTCTCGGTTGAGACAAGACCGGGAATTGAATCCTGACAGGGCCACTAACTAGGATCATGAACTTAAACAAGTTATTTAATCTCTCTGAGACTTTTTCCTCATGTTTCTTTTTTTTAAAGGAATAACAATAGTGCAGTCAATTCTCCAAATTCTTGGTATAAAGTTCTAGCAAGCCACCACAAACACTCACTTAGTGAATAGTGAAACTGTCCCAGACGGTTCCTGTGAGTCTCTGGCCACATTTTTGTCAACTGACCAAGTCATCAAGATACCTTGTGTAATATACTCACAGCCAAGAGCACCATACCCTGGAACAAAATGAACCTCACGTGCCACTCCTTTTTTCTCCTTGAGGCCCAGGGCAGCCTTGCACTTGGGGACACTAGACTGCACTTCAGCACTCCTTTAGGGGGCCAGTTCAAACAGCGACATCGCCACCAAAAAGCATGAAAATAGAACTCCATGGCACTCAATGGACCACAAAAGGGACACTGGTTTGCAGTGTGAGAGCTGAAACAAGGCAGGAACCAAAGGTCTTGTTCAACCTCATCTACAAATGTGCCCACCAGGCGACTCCAATATCTCGAACACTGGACAGGCCCATGAAAGGCCGTGGGTACGACTTGGGGGTTCAGTGCATTTCAGTGAGGAGGTGACTTGACCAATAGGGAATGTGTGAATGCTGAGGACCGAGGACCGAGCGTCTCTCCCTCATGGGATGGCTGGTGTTAGAGGATGAAGGGGCCCACGCCCGATACAATCACCACCATCATCGAGATGGGAGGGGCGGTCATCCAAGCCTAGACAATGCAGCATCCAGTGTTGCCATCCTTCCTTCGCAGCCACCAGGCGTGCCTTTACCTTGTGACCATCCGGCTGGGACCATGACGGGCTGGTAAACATACACCATTACCAGGAGACTCACTGGAGCTTAGTTTGGTGGGTGCTGAGTGAGGTGCTCTGAAAGAAACCTGGCAGATGCCAATGTAGGGGGCGGAGGCGGTTACCTGTCTGCCTCCTGCAGCAGCCTCTCCTTCTCCTGGGCACCCAGGGCATTCGCCTCCTGCGCCTGCTTCAGAGCCTCCCTTTCGGTGTTCAGCTCCTGCAGCTCCTTCCTCAGCTCCTGCAGCGCTGCCTCGTGCTGGAGCTGGTCCTGCTCCCTGAGGAGGGACACACACCCACTAGGCACCCACACACAGGAGACTGCACAGCCTCTGTGAGCGGCTTCTCTCTGCAGAGCTGAGGGCAGCGGCGATGGGCAGGGGTCTCCTCCAGCCCCAGCATCGAGTGTCCCTCGTCCCACCCGACCCTTCTCCAGGGTCCCTTCCAGTCCCTGTGTAAGCAGCCTCTCTCCCTTAGCCCACAGGGAACACCAACACTGTTTTCTGAACTCCTCGCCCTTCTTAAAGAAACCAGCACATATTCAGGGAATTCCACCCACGTTAGAGCTGATCCCCCTCACTAGGGCCAGGTGAGCCCTCCGCCCAGCTCCAGAGCAGTCTCCCTGTGCTGAGCCAGGAAGCGTAGGGGCCAGAGGCCTGCCTGCCTGCTGGGGCCCAAGAAGCTCCAGGGTCCATTGGCACACAGGCACATGCACACCCACACACCCTGCTCCTCCAGGCACCCCCAGTCCACCCCTTATCCTCCTGCTCAGCTCCCCTCAGCTCAGGGCTTTTATTTTCTTCCTGTCTCAGTGTTTATAGGGTCCCACACAGCCTCTCTGGAGGGCTGCAGAGAACAAGGGGAGTCCCTGTCTAGCTCCTGGCTGTCCCTTCCGCCTGCTGAAACCTCCCCTATTCTGGGTGACTCAGCAGCTCCTCGCGAGTCATCCCTTTTCACTCTTCCCCACGCAGGCAAATCCCTTTCCAGAGACCCTTCCTGACTTTTCCACACCCAGAGACAGGCTGACAGAGACCACCCAGGGTTCCAGGGTTTGCAGCCTCTGTCTGCAGCCCTCCACCTCTTCTCTACTGCCCTATCAGCTGTCCTTGTACCATCTGCCAGGAGCCAGGAAGTCCTGGTGACTCAGACTCAGAAACCTGCTGTGGCGGCTGCTGAAAGACAAGCGTCCTGTGGCCTTTAGCCATGGGCAGAGGCTGCTTGGGTGCGGGAAGTGCCAAGTGGGGTGGGGGATCTGCCTGGCTTTCAGGGTGGTGATCTTTCTCATCCAGGGTAATGATTCTGGAAAAAGTCATCCAGGTTTGACAAATAGGGCCATGGAACTTTAGGGTTCCCAACTCCTGCTTCCCTGCTGTGTCTTGGAAAAGCACAAGGATCCAGCCATTCCAACCATTTGTAACCACCCTACTGCAGGGCAGAGACTGCGAGTCTCACTCCCCCCTGAACCTTCGGGACGAGGCTTCACACCCAGGAAATGTGTGCCAGGGAATGAAAGAGTGAGGGTCCCACTCAGGTGTCAATAAAAATGCACACAGAGCCACCAGCCTGTGCTGCAGGCACCTCCACCTCCCACCCTGTAGCCCTGCTGCAGACACACCAAGGGCTCCAGCTCTCTGTGCAACCAGCAGACACCACCGAGTAACACAGGAGGTCTATCCAGCAAGGAGCTACCGGCAGAACGACAAGGAAGTCCTCCTTCAGAGCCAGTCAGATGCCACTTGCACAAACCTTCCCCATGTGAGCAGATGTTAAGAATATCACGACACTGTTATAACACATCATAGGGCCTGAGGGATAAGGCCTGTAGGCTCCTCGTGTGGGCACCACGCGAGTCTCCCGTCATTAGTCAGCTGGGGGCTTTGCCACCACCTCTAGACACAGCACCACGCGCCCAGTAGGTGCTCACTAAGCATCACGTGAATATGGGATGGGTGCAGGAGGAGGCAGAAAGGGAGATGCCAAGAAGCAGAGGGTGCTCATTCTGGCTGGAAGGAAGAGTCTGGTAGGAGCAGAAGTCTCGGTTCCCCGGGAGGATGGAGAACTGGGAGGATAAAGGGGTGGAAGGCGCTGGAGAGTGGACAGGAAGCACGGGGTGAGCGAATAAATGAATGTCACGGCCCCCACACTCATGGCAGCATGAGGCACCCTCAGCTGGCTCTGCAGGCGCAATGCCCTCCTGGGACCCGTGATGGAAACTCCCCGCACCTCAGCTGCTTCCACTTCTGAAGACCCTATGTTCTCTCACCATTTGTTGAGGAGGAATCAAGGGAAATGCTGTGAGCAGGGGCGTCTCACAAGCACAGGAAGGGGATGACAGCTCTGTCTTGTGCTGCTCCATGTGTGGGAGAGCCTCTCTTTAGCCACATCTCTCCCCCTCTCTCCTGAGTTGGAATCCATGCACATCACACCTCCCCAGGCTGTGGATGTGGCTTCACCTGCCCAGGACCTGGAGCAATCTGGGACCTGCCAGAGCAGGAGCTCGGGCGACTTTGGCTGACCACACACACACAAAGCACTGAATCTGGCAGAAGTGCAAAGTTGAGATTTGTGAATTTCAATGTTCATCACTTTTACCTTAAAAAAAAGGAGGAGTGTGCAGGTAGAGAGTCAGAGGTAAAGATGACATGAGATTGTCAGAGTATTGGAGT